>NW_026623111.1:72601102-72904132 GCF_023065955.2 Ursus arctos | reverse complement strand
GCCTTAATAACTGCAACAACTGCTGACTTTTTACCTAGCTGAAACTGGAATTGTGAGAAAGGAAGTATACCAGATGTTCAGATGTTAGCTCCACAGTGACTTTCTCTCAAGAGAAAGTGGAAGCTGCCAAATAATTCCCCAAGGCCCTCAAGGAAGTCATCATTTTATATCCTTCCAAACACAGATACCCTACCACATTGCTGCTTTCAAATCAATATTGCCCCCACTTTCAGTACCAAAATAGTTTTAATGCAACCAAAATTCCATTGATCTGTATTTGTTATTGCATTTAATGTAATTTAAATCCAGGGAGGACTTTGTCACATGGAGCAGTTTCCATGTGGAGGCTACTATTGAAAAGTCCTAGATGAAAATATTCAGTATCTTTGTGCACAACTTATTGAAAAAAAACTAAAACAAACAAACAAAAATACACTACCTTACAGATCAATGAAATCATCAAATATAAATGCAGTGTCATTTCATTCTTGTGGCCAAACCCTGGTCCTTGCCACCACACAGGACTCTACTCCTTGAGGTCATCTGGCTATTACATTATAGAACTATAATTGAAGTATAGGATAGCTCTACTACAACAACCTGCCAGACTCAAACTACAGACATGAAACATAAAAGGACCTCCCTTCCTACTCCTTCAATCCATATCCATTATATGTAACATTAAATCATGACATTAGGGACTCTGGGTGGCTCAGTTGGTTAAGCGTCTGCCTTCAGCTCAGGTCATGATCTCAGGGTCCTGAGATCAAGCCCCAAGTCATGTCTGCTCCCTGCGCAGTGGGGAGTCTGCTTCTCCCTCTGCCCCTCCTCCCTGCTCCTGCGCTCATGCTCTCTCTCTCTCTGTCAAATAAATAAATAAAATCTTAAAAAAAAATCATGACATTAAATCTACATTCTTCTAACTTCTGCCATTTCTGTGGTCTCTTCAAATTCATTGTACATCATTCCTCATAGGTCTCTCTGTTCCAGCCAAACCAATCTATCTAGTTTGCAATTTCCCATAACCCTGTCAATATATCTATTATATACATCATACAATATTATAATTATTTTTGGCCACCTATTTTCCTGATAGTGCACTACCTACCTTAAGACATTTTTGTATCTGCAGCACTTAGCAAAGTCTCAGACCAACATGTGGTATTCAATTAATGTTTGCTGAATAAATTATTTAATAAATCACAAATGCTGAGGGGTGCTTATAAAATAGAAAGCTTGCAATAGCACACTCAACATTGGGTTCATCAGTTTTATTTGTGTTAATTAAGCACAGCTAATGAACTAATACTTATTTATTCATGTTGAGGCAATTTTCTTTGCCAGATCAGTGAACAGTTTGAAAAGACAGAAAATCACCAGGCTGCACCATAGAGTCTGTGGGGGGAACAGAAATCATACTTTAGTAAATTTGTTCTTCTTCACACATACCAAATACCACTGTTGTTCTTTTAATAAAGCACTAGAGACATACTGTGTAGTAAAACAACTGCTGAAGATTAAACAAACTGTTTCCATCCCTGGCTGGCCTTTTGTTTATCTAATAAGGTATTTGGTTAGTAATACCAATGGATACCTTTGCAAAATCACACACATGAAAATGAAGCAGATAATAAGACCTGGGACTGAAAATAAAATAAAATATAAGAGCAAAGTCTTTGAAAATAAACTGTTCTTCATTATGTATTTCTCCAAGGTAAAGCACTAAGACTATCTCACTCAAATCCTCTTCTATCTCAATGACAAAATGTGTAACATAGGAAAAAAACGGAGATCTGTTCACTATAACTGACACAGCACTGATTCAACCAAGAAATATAATATGATTTCTAAGACTCAAACTTCAAAGAAAAAAACATATATACCTCTTCTCTGCCTATCCCATTCATTCCCTATGTTCATATATCACCTCTACTTTGGTACCAGTAATTTCACAGAAGCTTATGAAATAAATCAAAAGTTAATTGAACTTGTTCAATTGCAGGGAAATGTCCATCACAATAATTCCATTTATTCTATAACACCCAGTTCTATGCATAAATAATATTTATCTCTAAAAACAGTGTAAGAAATACATTTCTTATATTTATGTTCTTATAATATGCATTTTATATTATAAATATATATCTATATATTTTATTTTTAGAAATCCATTTGACTCTTGATTTTACTCATGTATCATCATTCCTTATTAAGGAAAAAATATATAAGCTGATATAGTCAATGAATCAAGCGTAAGAATCAAATGGAAACTTAAGTGTTAATTCTAAATAATCCTACAATGATTGTCATATATTTTTATAACTTCCCTCTAGAAATGTCCCTGTTCTCCTAGGTAGTTTATTATTTATTCTTTATCAATTGCTCTGCTTACCTGTAACACTTTATATACAGCCTTATCAACTGCATTTCTATAATTTCCTTATTTTCTACTCTGATAGAATGTGACCTTAGTAATGAGAAAACTGTGTTATATTGGTTTGTTTTTCAACTGCCACATATATATAGCAGTGCCTGACACATGGTAAGTACTTGATAAATATCTGTTGATTATTAAATTAAACTGTTATAAATATGTGCCCCACTTGTTCATTTGTGAAATAATGAAAGGTAATAAAATGTTCCAAGAAATATGTATATGTGCAAATTTTTACTGAAGATATTGAGATCAATAATATAATTAAAGCAATGATGATCATATTGCTTAAAGATTTTTAGTCATGCATTTATATGGAGTCTAATAATTCAGTATCTCATTTCTTTAAACATTCTGAATCATATTAAATAAAATCAACAATGATTTACAGCTCTTTTGTTAAGATCAAGGAATTAAACTACACATTTCTTCTACTTTCATTACTTATACTATTCAATCAAGGCATTATAAGCTACACCATTTTAATGAGAAAGTTTTTGTAACTGTAAAGTCAACACAAGTAAAAATTGAATATTTTATCAAAAAATTCAGGTGATAAAAACCTCAAGCAAAGGTAGAAAATTCATTTTATGAAATTATTTTCAACAGGTTAAAAAATCAATGGGAATATCTTGTTTATTTTACAAGACAGGGAACATTCCATTTTTAACCTACCTCCTAAGATTGTACAAGAAAATATACAGAATATTTTGTACAGATTCAGACACACAAAACAAAAGAATTCTCAGATAAATGAAATGAGACCAGTCTGTTGAATTCAACTAATTTAATTACCATTTATAGAAGAAAAAAATATTTCAAATTATTAGCTTCAGAGTGCAACTTGATGCAGAGGTACATATTAAATTTGTAAAATAAAATAAATTTCCATATTTTTGCACCATCATAAACTTACCCTATTTTTAAGAAAGCAGATTTCTTTTTATTTTTCTTTTTATTGTACTTTTCTCCTAAAGTTCATTGCATGAGGAAAATTTCATAATATATTCCTATAGTGCTCTCAAATTATTGATATTCTCTGGAAATGCTTAGGAAATAGTTCTGCAGAAAATATGCATTCTATCTTTCATGTAATTTTACTCTAATTATGGAAAGCTATTATGGGACCACAGCTTTACAAATGCTTCTCTTATAAGTGGTGGTATTATAGTTTGCTTTAGTTTCACATAACAAAACCAAACCAAACCATAATTCACCAAGCCATGATGATTTTGCAGCAATTCATTGTCTTATACTTTGATAAGATTTTATGTTAGTATCTTGTTAGCCTGGTATTCTTCGTGTATTCCTTTTCAGTTTGTTTTTTTGATATATTTTTTTTTGTTAAATAAATAAAATCATCTTAGAATCCCGTACAGAAACTATTTAACAATTATATAATGCTTACCATATTCCAGGCACCATTCCAAGCTCTTTACAAATGTTAACAGTAATTTAATCCTCACGACAACCATATGAAGAGATACTATCATGACTTCATCTTACAGATAAGCAAAGTGTACACAGAAAATAAAGTAACTTACTCAAGTTAACACCAGTGAGAAATGCCTGTGAGCCCTTCCTTTTAAGCACCATGCAATGCTGCCTCTTAGACCCACTCATATCAGTTATAGCAAATTTCCTTCACTTTAGAAAATGGAAGTTATGACTACTAATATCAAATTATATCAACAGTGGACATTTTTCAAATGTATAAATCTAAGTAAAAAATGACTTTTGACAAAAGCTTGGAAAAATTAAAGGCTAGATTATTATTTTTTACACCTTTTTGGCCATTATATTACTACTAATTCAAAAGAAAAAAAGATGATGAAATAAAAATGTCAATATGATGCAAAAATTATTTCCGAAAAATAGATTAAATTTTAAAATTCTCTCAGGGATACCATTGCCCATAAAGACATTGAATAGATGTCACAAAATTATTATTTTACTTTAGCAATCTGCTTGACATTTTTATTTGTATTTGGGTAACCATGTTACCATACATAAAAATAACTCAAGATGAGTGTAAGGGTTAATGTTATGTGTCAACTTGACTAGGTCATGAGGTTCCCAGACAGTTGGTTAAATTTCTATGTATGACTGTGAAGGTGTTTCTGGATGAGATTAGTATTTGAATTGGTAGACTAAGTAAAATAGATTGCTTTCCCCAATGTAGGCAATATCATTCAATTCCTTGAAAGCCTAAACAGAACAAAAAGGTGGAGAAAGAGAAAATATGCATTCTCTGCCTAACTGTTTGAGTTGCAATATCCAATATCTGTCCTAAGACTCTACTTAAACCATAGATTCTCCGGTTCTCATGTCTTTGTCTTCAGCTAGAAATTACACCATCAGTTCTCCTGGTTCTCAGGTCTTCAAACTCAGACTGGAACTACACCACCAGTTTTCTTGGGTCTCCAGGTTGTAGATGGCAGATCCTGCCTGCAATTCTCAGTCTCCATAATCATATAAGCCAATTCCTTACCATAGATCTCTTCATATACGTGTGATTTTTATAACTATTTTATGTTAATCTTATTGCTATCTATCATCTATCTATGTATCTCCTATTGACTGTTTCTCTGGAGAACTCTAACACAATGGGTTAAAGATTTAAATTTAAGGGCTAAAGTTATAAAAGTTAAAACTATAATACTTCAAGAAGAAAACATAGGTGAATATATTTATGATGCCAGAATGGGCAAATATTTACTAGACAGGACACAAAAGGTAATAATTATAAAAGAAAAAGGTTGGGGGTGCCTGGGTGGATCATTTTGCTAAACATCTGACTCTTGATTTTGGTTCAGATCATGATTTCAGGGTCATGAGATCGAGCTCTGCATTGAGCTCTGTGCTGAGTATAGAACCTGCTTAAGATTCTCTCTCTCCCTCTCCTGCCCCTTCTCCAACTCATTCTCGTGCACCTGTGTGCTCTCTCAAATAAATAAATAGATCTTTTAAAAAGGATTAAGGTAAAATTTATCAAAATTAAAAACTACTGCTCAGTAAAGACAGGTAAAAATGTGAGATATTCACCATTACAACTGATAAAGGAATCACATCCAGACTATATTTTTGGAAATACCTATAAACCAATGAAAGAAAAAAATAACTCAATTTTAAAAGATTATGTTAAAGATTTCAACAGGCACTTCATAACAGAAGACATCTGAATGACCAGTAAGAATATTAAAAAGGGTTCAATACGAGTTATAGCTGAATGGCAAATTAAAACTTCAATGTCCTACCATACCCATCCAAATGTTGTTATTAACAAGACTGACCATAACAAGCTATATCAAGAATGTGGGACAACTGGAACTCTCATGCAAAACTGATGGGAGTTAAAAGAGTACAACCACTATGCAAAAGTCTTCTGCAGACTGTACCCTCTGATAGAGTTCTACCTCTATCCTAATGCACTCCAAGAGAAATAAATGCATTTTTCCACAAGAAGACTTCTTCAAAGATGTTCATGACAACTTTATTCATAATAGTCCAAAACTATAAATAGCATAAATGTCTGCCAACATCCCGTGATCTATTCATATGAAATACCAGTTGGAGAGAAAAAGAAACATACTATTGATACACTTAACAACATGGATAAATCTCAAAAACATGATGGAATAAAGCAGCCAGATGCAAAAGAAAATATAGTAAGCTTCAGAATAGACAAAACTAATCTGTGATGATTAAAAAAAAAAAAAGAGTAGTGGTTATCTCTGTGTGAGAGAGTGGGGAGTAAAGAACTTGACTGGAAGGGGCAGGAGGAAACTTTCTCAAGTACTAGATATAGCGTATATCCTGATCTTGATACTACCTACTTGGGAGTACAGATTTATATTACTAGTAAGTATAACCTAAGGGAAAAGAAGAGGTTTAGAATTAAGAGACTAAAAGAGGTTTAAAAAGAGATATGAATCACGATATGGGGATTTTATATAAATTCTCATTCACACAAATTCTTAAGATGTATATAAAAAGTATTTACATATAAAATACAGCTCTTATGGGAAGATTAGAAGTTTAAATGCTAACTACTGTTTACATCAAGAAATTATTTATTATGGTGTTTCATAATTATTGTAATTATATTTTAATAGAAACTACATCATTCAGATATCTATACTCATATATTTATAAAAATATGTTCTCTTAAATTTCTTAATAAAATGAAGAGTAAAAAAGCCATCAAGACATTTGGATGACAGTTATTCTATAATGAGGAAAGCAAGAGGGAAAAAATAAAAGAATTATGTAATATATCGATTGCACATCAATCATTAATATCTTAAAATCTCATAAAAATCATAAAATCTGATGGAATGTTTGCCTTATGTGACTACAGAATCATTTATTTGCCTCTGGCAAATTTGAGTGAAGTTATTTGAAGTGGTACTGTACTGGTATAGAAACGGTGTTGTACTCTCTTAAGGATGACCTTCAAAGAATGTGACCATGTCATTTTTTTTTTCTAGTGCCAATTTGATCTAAAAAATCAATCATAAATTGTTAAACAGAAAAAAAAACTTATAAAGATTTTGAAGGCATGTGGTAATTTGCTCATGCATTTGTTCAAGAAACAGAAGTCCAGCTCCTCACCAAACAGAAAGCTGAACTATTACCATAAAAATGTACGACATCTATAAAAGTTAATAGCCATAACGCCAAAAGCTGGCAAATATAAGAGCAGAATAAAAATGAAATGTTCTGTTTCACAATGTCTATTTGCTTCATAATCCAGAAACAATTTCTTGAAGAGCTTTGAAGTTTTGTTCCAAATATTCCATATTGCTTATTTTAGTGAAACTCAATATATTTATTACCTTTGGGAAGCAGACTGATATCAATTAAGAAAACTGATGTGAATAGGTATATGTGTATATATATAGATGCATAGGGATACAAATTAAATGCACATATTTCTGTGTATTATTTCCATGAGAACGAGGCTTTAGTAGAATTATGGTATTTATTTTTATGTGTATCCATGCATCCATTTAAATCATGGCTACGAAATTTATAGAAAGTCAAATCTCTTTTCAATGAAGTCAACATTGTATAATATCAAGCATCTCTGTAAGTTATCCTCAATGCTGGTACTACCTTCATTTATATAATCAATGTACCCTATATTTTTTTAATAATGGAAGACTATCAACCAAGACCTAGGTCTAGATTTCTGTCTCTCACAGTAACTAATATCCCTGCTTGCAATGTAAAGTTCCTAACACATTTTTAAGCCAGTGAATTAAATAATAGAAAAAGTATCATGCAACATGCAAATATGTGGGGATAATATTGGGGGAAATACCTTTCTTTATTAGAATTATAAATGTAAGTGCTTGAAAGAATTTGACAGAGTCCATCTTATCTTATTCTCTCATTTTAACATATAAAGAGACAGAGATTTACCACTTAAAACTTTTTATTCTCCATATGGTACTTGTGCTTCATTCTTTCATTTCACGTATTTTATTTTTAGCCGGTGTTTTTTTTTTTTTAATGATTTTTTTATTATATTATGTTAGTCACCATACAGTACATCCCCGGTTTCCGATGTAAGGCTCGATGATTCATTAGTTGTGTATAACACCCAGTGCACCATGTAATACGTGCCCTCCTTACTACCCATCACCGGTCTATCCCATTCCCCCACCCCCCTCCCCTCTGAAGTCCTCAGTTTGTTTCTCATAGTCCATAGTCTCTCATGTTTCATTCCCCCTTCTGATTACCCCCCCTTTCTTTATCCCTCTCTTCCCCTACCGATCATCCTAGTTCTTATGTTCCATAGATGAGAGAAATCATATGATAGTTGTCTTTCTCTGCTTGACTTATTTCACTTAGCATTATCTCCTCCAGTGCTGTCCATGTTGTAGCAAATGTTGAGAACTCATTCTTTCTGATAGCTGAGTAATATTCCATCGTATATATGGACCACAACTTCTTAATCCAGTCATCTATTGAAGGGCATCTCGGCTCCTTCCACAATTTAGCTATTGTGGACATTGCTGCTATGAACATTGGGGTGCATATGGCCCTTCTCTTCACTACGTCTAGCCGGTGTTTTGATATCCCTCCCTGCAAAAATTAAATCACCTAAATATCAGACTTATTATCTTCTGTAATCCAAGCTAAGATCCCTTCACTTCAGTCATATCTGGGGCTTTGGACTCCATGAAATTTCTTCCAAATTAGATCTCAAGTGTCACAAGTAAGTTTAATCTATGGGTTAATGTTAATTTTTCATGCAATCAAATAGCACCATTTCATACAGTTTATTAAAACAGTAGAACATTCTGCCAGCAGAATATTGGTAATACATATTTAAAAAAGGCTCAATTAAAAAAAATCTTGGTAGCCTTCTATTTGAGTTCATGTTAAAAGGTTCATGTTAAAAGGTTTCTTTAAAATGGAAATTCTTGGGACTTTTTACAGGAGAATTTGAATTTCTTAAGGTAACATGCTATATGCAGCATCTCTCTATTTCTTTTGCTTGCTTGCTTTCCTCCTTCCTTTCTGGTTTTTTGTTTTTGTTTTTGTTTTTTGTTTTTTGTGATAATTCCATTATTTTTTTAACAGAGCACATGACCTAGTGTCCTAATAGTACTCTTTGGGTAACACTTTATTAAAAAGGAAACATACTTGAAGTAGCTAATATTACTTGAGGGTTAAACTCAACCAATGCCCTTAAATACACATGTATTTTACCTTTCATATGCCATTGGCAGATATTTGTACAAACAACTGTGTCCAAGTGTGTTTTATATGTTGTGTCAGCATAACTGTGTTAGAAACCACAAGATTCAGAAAGGTGTCAATTTTATACACACACATATACACATGTATTTTAATATTTGCTAATTGCTAAATCCAGATAAATATAATTATCATCATAAAAGCTATTATCACATTGTTCCAGGTGTTTTACATAAATAATTTCATTTTATACAATCTTAATGTGATAATTGTTATCAGAATTCTATGTGATTAATTCCATGTTGCATAGGAGGAAATAGAGCTTTATAGGTATTAAATTGTTCATTTCAAATCTCAGTTTACAAGTGGCAGAAGAGAACTTGAAGGTATATCTTTCTGATTTGCAAGTTGATAGCATTTCTCTTGCACTGTTTCTATACACTATGGAAAAGTATTTTAAGCAAGAACACAGAAATAATAAATGAATTCTATTAATCTCTATTTTTTTATACTAAGAAAAAAATCTTAAGTATATTCTTTGAAAAGTAATAGCAGCTCTAGTCCATATTGGAGACACGCTATTTTGGTTAGGAATGAAAATGAAAATAGACTCCACTTCAAATCATATAAAATTTTTCCCCATAGAGCTCCAGTTATTGACACATTCTAAAATTAAGTGATTCTTAGAAAATTAAGAAGGAAGAGTTTCCTTACTGTCTGGTTTACAAATTGAAAATATGATCATAAAATACTATTACTACAGTCATAAAAAGTTAGGTGGACTTGGAAAGTGGAATAAATTATGCATAGTATCACATATGACTGCAAAATCTGCTTATGATGATCTGAAATAAATCTAATGATGAAGATATATTTGGAAATCAGAAAATTATTTTGTAACAAATTTTATTTATAGGAAAGCTAAACAAATAGAAGTAAAAACTATAATATAAAATATCTAATATAAAATATTAAATATTTGCTATTTCTTAAGGATGTTGGATGTTTCATATGCAAATATTACAGTTCTTTGAAATAAAAAATGGTTTAAGAATAGCATATATCTCTTTCAGATAGATTCTAAGTTTCCTTAATATTTTATTTCTTTTCATTTATTTTATAAGTATCCTATCTATCATTGTATCACATATTTGAAACAATTTTATTCTTTTAATCTTATTTCTCTATTTCTGAGCGCTGTGCAATTGTTTTAATGCTCTTGAATTTATTTATCATTTATAAGATCTCGGGTATTCATTGAGAAATCAGCAAAAATATCAAAGGTGTTGGAAGAACAGCTCACATTTAACTATTGTTAAATGCTTTACATATCTTAATCATTTATTACTTATTAAGTACTAGTATTAGTCTCATTTTACAAATAAGAGAACTGAGATGCTGATGGTACAGTAAGCCCAAAATCACATGGCAAGTGTGCAGTAAAAAGAGCAATCAAATCCAGGCTTCCTTGGTTCCCAAAGCTGTTCTCTGACTCTTCTACACTGAGTCAATATGGTAAATACTAAAATGTGAAAAATGACAGTAAGTGTCACGGGCCTTATATTTTAAAGATTTATTTTAAACAAATCATCCATCTAACCTAAAACCCTCAACAAATTGAAAATAAATATGAAATCAGTCAAGCTGCAACAAATCTAAAAATGATGGGACACTAAGCATTACAATAAGCTATACACATGTAAAGAGATCATATTAAAAAAAAAACTTTGAGATTTTTTATATAAGACCTCTGAAACTTAAACTTTCAAGTGAACAGCAACAATGTCTACTTTGGAGTTTTCTAAATTTCCAATTTGTGTTTACATATTTCTATCAACTTCTATTCCCCACGTTACCTTAGCTGAAATTAGTATGATGATATCACCAGATAACTGGCCTTTTTTGAAAACATGGACTCTTTGTAAACTTGGAAACAATTGCCCCATATACTAGGAAGGAAAGTAATCTGAATTAGCGTCATTAAACAATTCCTTCTACTAATTTTAGAATAAAAGCTGGTTTGTCAGCTAGCAGCCAGCTGTCAAGGCTGATTTCCCTCTAAAGAAGCAGCAAATAAGTTAAATGATGGAGGTTTTTAATGTCTATGGGAGTTCAACATCCTTAATCCTTCTACTTTTGTTCCTTAGTCAATGAAGCAATCCACTTGGATTTTCATTTACTGAAATATGGTGGATTAGATGTCTAGCCGTGTATATTAAGGACGCCTAGGTGGCTCAGCCAGTTAAGCGTCTGACTCTTGATTTTGGCTTGGGTCATGATCTCAGGGTCATGAGACTGAGCCCCGAGTCAGGCTCTACACTGGGCATGAGCCTGCTTAAGAATCTCTCTCTATCCCTCTTCCCTCTGCCCCTCCCTCTCTCTCTCTCTTTCTCAAAAAAGAAAGTATATACTAAATAGTGGATAAAACATTTCTTAAAGTATATACATGAGCTGGAAAGAAAGCAAACAACCCTAAGGCTAAGGAATGAAGGTGAAGGTAATAGAAGTACATGAAACCATGAAGTTGGCATTTACACTGAAGAAGTTTGTTAGGCTGGTGAACTTGAGGATTGCATCTTGTGAACTCCTAATACTGGGACAACAAAAGTTTGCACCTCAGTGTACAGATGAACTAAAAATACATTTACTATCCTTCCCTATAAAACTGGCTCAAAACAGAGAAAAAGAAAAACTGGCTCAAACTCACTTGCCAGAACTCACATGGGTATATATGAATTGGTTCTTCACACTCTAAGTTCCAGAAAAAATATCTCAAGATAAGATTTTAATTTAAAGAAGTCAATTTTCATTAGAGCTTTCAGGTCTCTGACAAGAGCAAAGCAAAGTTTTGTCCCATCTATATCTCAGGTGTCAAGGACTTTTCATAGGTAAGAACTCAAGAAAAATGAGCAACTAACATTAAAAAAATAATAATGAAAAACATATGGAACTAAAATACCATGAGGGAAAGCCAGTGGAAACAAAGGTGATAACGTGAAAAATTCAGGGATTAAAATTATAAGAAATAAAATAGAAAACATATATTTATATTTTAAGAAAGAAAAGGAATGTTTGATAATATTATTAAAGATACATAAATACAAAGAAGAATCAAATAGAACTACTACAAATGAAAAACATAGTATTCGAAATAAAGAAACTTGATGGATAGGTTGATTATACATAACTAGGAAATTTGTGTTGTGAGATAGTATACTATAAGACAAAGAGATAAAAAATATGAGAGAGAAGTTAACAGATGTATGATCAAGTGAGTATGTCAAAATTATTTATCTAAATGACTAGTAGTAGAAAAGAGCAACAGTGTGACACAGGTAGGATTTGAAAGGTATATCCAGACATTGCAAATAGACACCAACCCACTGATTCAAAAAATCCTACTGAACTCATCCCCTTCATAATAGAAATGCACATTCTCCTAATCCCATATCTATAGAAAAAATTTCAACTACAAGTTATGTGGTTCCTTGTAATGATGGTAATATATTCACAACTCCAACAGTTTGATGAAAAACATTTTTGACACACTTTAAAAGAAAGCAGGTTCTTTTAAGTGTGTGATGGATCTGACTTAAGTACCATTTCCATAGGTGGGCCTGTCAAGGGTAGGGAGTCATCCATGCACAAATTACATATCTTATCTGTCCTAAAGGGATATTGTGTACCACCATTTACCAATGCCTACCATTTTTTTATTTGTTTCTTTGTTTATCAGCAAACTCTCTGGGAATTAACATTATAAATACAGGGACATAGACAAACAAATGGTCAGAATGTTAAGTAAATGCTTTTATCTAGTGTATGATAAAGAATCACCTTAACATGAGTCACTCAAGTTGTTCAAGTTATTCTTTTGATCTTAATTTTAAAAAATTGAAAAAAAAAAACATTTTGAGTGAGTAAAAGACCAAGTATTCTGTTTCACTGAAAAGAAAAATAGACTTTCTTGTGTTTTGAGCTAAAAACCACCTTTTCTGTATACTTCCTAAACTTCTTCCCATCATGCCTTTTATTTACCTGATTGAACCTGTTAACACAGTGTTAACACAGTGACAACATGATTCTTGGATGACAATGCAACATAAAAGTCTACTAAGAAAGCAGCAGATATAAAATAAAAGCCAACACTTCATGGAGGTTTTGTTTTAGATGTTTGCTACTTCTCTGTTAGTGAATTCAGACATTTTGAAAGCTAGTTATTTAAAAACATTATATGAGACAAAAACTAAAGGTGATGGTTTCATATTTATGTAATACTAAAGAACATGATTTTGAAAATGATTATTTTAAAATGTACATATATGTGAAATTCAAATAAATATGATTTAATTTTCTTGAGAACTGAAAATAATAATGGTTATTATGAAGAGGATATTTTTCAGAACATACGTTTGACAAGTGAGAAATTCTTAAAAGTTTTGGAACTTGAGTTTATAAACCCTTCCAAATTTCCTTCCCTCTGAAAAATAACATCCAGAAAACCCCAAGAAGTGATAAGAAAGCAGACAGCAAAAGAAGTGAAAACTTAAGCACAGTCAGGTAATATTCAGGCTCGGCTTGTTCAATTGTGATGTGTGAAGTCAAATTTGCACCTGTCGTGGGATCTGTCAGTGTTGGCAGGGGACACTGGAAGCTGAGCTTATACACTTTACAGAGCAGCATTATCATCCAATAATACAACCGCGGACATGTCACCATGTCACAGTATCCTGAAGCCTGAGGACATGAAAACCACTAGAATGTACAACTGAATAATGTACAGGATTCAAAGGCCAAAGTCCTTCTCTTCCCACACTGTCCCCTGTGACCCTGTGAAATCTATCACTGGGTGATCGATGGGTAGAGGGTGAGCAAAGGAGTTAGTACAAAGAACCTGGAACCCCCCCCCCCCCCACCCACACACACACAAATCCATGTGACTCTTAACAAACAGCATCATGGGGTAACTTAGTTGTTCTGGATGAAACATCTGAGGATTTTTTTCCCTGAACATCCTCTGACTTTAAACTTGGTGATAACATATACAATTTAAAGGCAATTACATTCCTTTGCAAATAAGCCAAAAATGCTTCTACACAATGTCACCCTGGGACAGAGGATGAACAGAGGAGTCCTCAGAGTGCTGCCTTGGAACCCTGCCACTCCGTGATGGCAGCTGGTGATTAATAATCTTTAACGAAATAGTAATTCAAGCAGAATTAAGCAAGCTCACAAACTCTGTGATTCTAACAGTAAAAAAAAATGATACAAGCTAATTTTTAAAAGTCCCTAAAATATGTAATTGTCCTACAATCAGTTACTTGTATAATATGTGACAAAAAGCAGTCCAACACACTCCGCATATCCAATTCATGATTAATCAGATACTAATTTTCAACATCATCTTCCAGTCATTAATTCAATCTTACCAATCCATTTTGTGGGGGGGAGAACAGAAGGTACTCATCAACTTTTCTAATATAATGTATTCATAAAGATATTATGCAAATGTATATTGATAAATTGATGTTCACATGACAGAACCAGATGTAATAAATTAAAACTGTATTTACTAAAGAAAATTATTTTTTATGGATGAATTGATAGCAACATAATGAACTTGAAATTACTGACATAGTGAAGATCAATTTCAATGACTGAAAATACACTTCAAAAATGTTAGTTGTGTTCAAGGTTTTGAAATGTTCTATAGTAAAAATTAGTTAAAACATTGTATATTCATCTATGATTTTTACAAGAATATTTTAAACTATTCTTTTCCTTAAAGCATAAACTTGTACAAGAAGTTTTAAAAATGTCTGTCTCCTAAGTCAAGTAAAATAAAAACCAAACAAACTCAAAAACTTCAAATCTTTAAGTAAAAAATCAAAAAGCCTTTCAAAAATTACTAAAGTCCTCTTTAAGAAGCTCACGGGAAACGACAAAGGAGACGTTTTTATACTTAAGTTTGATGTAGAAATAATAAAGCACTAAAACTTCAGGGGAAGATAGAACAAGTACATCCAAGTTACAAACATCCAGTGTCTGAGGGCAGTTGAGAACTTATCTTTAGTCTCAGGGGTGCCCAAAAACAAATGTTGCTACCTTCCTTCAGCCTTCATAATTAGAAAACAAAGGCTTGAAGTCAACTCTAAGTGTTGCTTACTCAAATGTCCTGCTTACTTGCAGGCAATAAGTGCAAAGTATGTTTGTGCCTGAGGATTTTTACCACTGTTTCTTTTTATGTCTGGAGACTTTGGCTCAGATTCCAACCAAACATAGTAGTTCAAAACAATTAAGTATTCTCACCCAGATCCCTATTTCTCCACATCACAAAATCAGCACACACTTGGCATTCCTGGCAGCTCTTGGCACTGTGACTATGGGTCAGAACTCAGAAGCTCTGGCAATGCAGTGTGGAGAACGCTTCTCTACTGCAGCTGCCGACACTTCTGTCTGACCCAGTGAATCAACTTAAAACACTCAGTCTCTCTCTCTCTCTCTCTCTCTCTCTCTCTGTCTCAGCAAGGAAGGCACACGAATTAAAATTCTATTTAGATATTGTTGTTTATACTGAAATATATGTGACATTTCAATATAGTTTGGATGTCTGAAAAAAGAAATATTTTTAGTGTATCTGTTTTAAAACTTTTCCCTGAAATATTTTCCTGACAGTAGATTTTTCCATCTTATTTAAAAACATAAATATATGTGTCCCAGACATTGCTTTGACTACCTCCATTTTATGTGTCCATATCTGCACAAATTTATGTTTACCAAAGTAATTACTTAGAATGTTAATCAGGATTGGTCACTTGCCTATGTTCATTTCTTCCTGAGGAGTGTGTTTATTATCTACTCTCTGGTATGGAACTGTCCTCCTTAGCTTTGTAGCATCATTAGAAGACATCTTGGTTGTACTTGAATAAAACATGGATTTTTTTCAAGTGCAAAAGGGCGTGTGTGCTAATAACTAGGAGTGTTAAACAGTACTTTGTGGTAGATACATCTTTGGGACTTTTAAGAGTATCCTAGGAACAATAAAGTTACAATGTTCAGCTCTGTCATGATTCTGTTATCCCTCACCTTGGAAAACATTTAAAATGCAAATTAAAAAATTTGTAGTGAATGAATAAAACATAAGACTCCTTTGTCCTTTTATAATACTGTAGATTGTGGTAAAAACAGAGATGAGAGATAAACTCATGCGTATGTGTTTCAGTCCACCAAATTTCATCTTTTGTGAAAGTGATCATCTTTAATGATGAATTCATTTAATGATGATGTTAATATTCGCCAGCATCAGAAAATGAAATTAGTAGAATGTAGGTGAGTTGGCGAAACATCTGGATAATCTTCATGTGTTTCAGAGTAACTTTAGCTAAGTTTAGGACAAAATGGTAGTGATTTTTATAGCCTTTTATATTTATTATGCCCTGAAATGTAATCAATGGAAATTCTGATATATTGAAAATGTAAATACATCAGAAATATGCTACACCAAAAATCATTATTTTCTCTCCCTAAAACATCAAACTTAAAGATAATACAGGCTTTATGACACATAATTAAAGATTTTCTGGGTAACGAAACTCATTTTGTCTACCATATCATAAGTAGTGGTTGGCTCAAGAATAGTATAAAATAGAAAGAGAAGGTACAAAGAAATAAACAGGACAGTTTGAATTTGGGAATTCATGATTTAGTTTAACATAATATTTGCTGATACCTAATATAAAATGAAAACTTGTCTCCTCCTTCCTCCCCTGCCTCTTTCTATTTATTTTTTTTGCTGTTCCTCCTAGGAGTTCTAACAACTACCCCATGAGATTTTATAGGTAGACCAAATTTACAAATTTCAGCTATTTTTTCATTAAGGCAAAGTCTGCAGTGAGCATATCTAGGGATTGGTGTTTCATCTCTCGCATCAATTCTGATGTCCTCAAGTTACTATTTATTCTTCCTATTGTATCTTGGCAGAGTGAAATTTGCTATAGATATGAGGGGATGAATTTAAACTGAATTTCAAAATCATTTTGCCATGTCAGGAACATTGTGAAAACTGTTATCAAGCAAATCTACTTAGCGGGTGTGTCAGTTATTTTCAATGTATAAGTCACAGTCATGGTCTTTGAATTCCTAAGGGAAGAAAAGGTTAAGGAAGGAGTCAAAATATAAAATTAGAAAGTCTTTCAATGGAAAAACAAATATGCAAACTGGTTCATTTAGAGCCAGAATTATTTAGGAAAGAATTATTTAGGAAACTGTTATCTAGTTATATGTGATAATAGTCTAATTACAATAAAAACTCCTTGTACCAGCAAGGATGCTAAAAAGTGAAAATTTGAAGTATTATTTAGGAAACTGTTATCTATTTATATGTGATAATAGTTTAATTCCAATAACAGCTCCTTATTCCAGCAAGAATGCTAAAAAGTGAAAATTTATTTAGATTTTAAAGTGCAAAATCTTCAAACTTGAATGACCTTTCCAACAGTAAACTTATGGGAAGTATCTAAAATTCTGAACATCAAGGAAGTAAATCTTAAATAGAACAAAGCATCATTATTTCAAATGATTATTAAAATCTGGTTACTCTTCAGCCTTTTAAATGTCAAGTCATATTATTTGTGGATGATCAGAGGGAAATAAAGTGTTTTCCTAGACAGAAAATAATTGAACACAAAATCATGCACTTCTAATATCCTTGAAAAGTTACCAAAACATTCATTTAGGAAGCTGTTGCTGTTGCTGTTGTTGTTTTAACATTCTCGCTTGCAACTAAATGAAATCCACATACACCAATTTAGGCAACAGATTTTGGGGTTTGAAATCATATTTGGCAATATGCTCAAAATCTATTCATTATTTATCTTTTCATGAAGAGTTGATGATATGTATACAGACATCAAAGTTAATGTTAAAAAAAATCAGCTATAGCTCAAATAAAAACACTACTTAGAACAAAAATGTAAAGCAATTAAGTACAAATGATACTTCTGTCCCACAATCATGAAATTTTTGATCAGAACAATATTTCAAAATAATTAAAGCTCAACATATTTATAAGTGAAATAACTCAAGTATAATAAAGTGTTTCATCCAAGCCCTGGCAAATGACAGAGTATATCTAGGGCTCAGTAAACAGACACTAAGCCCAGAGCCTTTGCATTATACCACTTTCTAAACTAAGGTTTAGCCACTAATTATTCCAACTTTGAGTTACTTTCTACTCTTCCATCTGGCAGTGCGCTGACTCTGTTTTGAGTTCCATATTATTTGGAATAGTGCTTTGTTATCTAAAACATGACCTGATTACATGGACTTCAAGAGCTTCTGTTCAGATATTTCAAATCTTGGGAACATTAGAGAACATTACAAAACTCATTAGTTCAGAAAGACAGAACAAGAGATAGGAAAAAGAGTAAAAGAGAGTGAGAAAATTATCTTTTCTTACTTTATCCCATTATTACTCACTATATAAAAGTTGGAAGTATCTCCTTTCTGGAAAACGCTATCCCACATGAGCTTTGCCACTTACTTCAGTTCACAATTACAATGCACTGAGTACCTTAATTTCCCACATGCATGTTGTCTCCAATTAGATTACAGTTAAATTAGTCTAATTTAGTAAATTTACATAGTATAACTTACTAATTTTTCTAGCCTCTGGAATGTGTTCTCTTCCCACCTCCCTCTTTTGTCAATGCCTAATTCCACCAGAATAAAATATCTTATCAGAGGAAACTGCCTAAGTGTTAATGTGATAAATATCTATTTTTGTTAAGAATAAAGATAAGACAAAATCCATGTTCTAAGTAAGTTTCAGGTCTAGTGGGTTAGAACCAAGAAAGGAACTGATTATATAATATAGGACAATAGGTCTAGCATCAGCACAGGATGCTGTGGAAGAACCAAAAAGAGGAACCCACAGAAAAAAACACATCAGGTTAAAGAAGGCTTTGTATGTAGAAAAGATTTCCAAAAGAAAATGGCACTTGAGCAATTATTAAAGTGTGAGAAAGTTTCAGTGCAGCAGTAAAGAGGGAAAACTGTTCTTCCACAAAGAACAAGTACACTTGCAAGTGACAAAGAAAAAAGAAAAAGAGAAAAAAAAAAAACATGGAAACGTAAAATAATGAGTCTAGAAACTCTAAGTAATTTGTGATATGTGCAATGAGGAATGCATACAGAGATGGGATGAAGCATAAAAATGGAAAGTTGAGCTATGCAAATATCAGGGCAGCAATTTTTAAAGATTTCTATTCACTCTACACACATATAAACAGAACAGTAGAAAAATGGCTAAGTGTTGTTTCACTGATTTCCTTATAGCTTATTGTGTAAAAAGACAGATGTCTAGACTCAAGACTTCACAATATGTGCTCAGACAATATTACAAGCATGGAAATGTTTTACACTACCAATGAAACACCATTTTATCACAGTGTTGCCAGCATCTAAGCTTAGAAATGATTCTAACACTACTTTCCAAATGGATTCCTAAAAGCATTACATTCAAATTTAGGAAATGCTGAAGTGAAGAATGATATAATTACTTTCATTATGGTATTGTGAATAAACACCTACGCTCTTATTTATCTTCAATGTTTTTCTAAATAAAGAAGTAAAAAATACATTTTAAAAAATATGCCCCTCAGTTATTTTAGTGATCTAGTACTCAGTTATTAAAATCCTCCAAAATCTAATTTTTATATGTCTAGACCACATTTACCCAAATGCACACTACTAGGCTTATGTCCTTTTCTATTCATTACCTTCTCTATGTATCGTTATAAACCTGTAACAGGCATTCTGGCTATCTGAGAGGAAGAAATTGTGCCTGACAGCAAGAGGCATGTTATATCCAATTCCATTTTCCACCTCTTTCCCCACCATTTTCAACACCTTTCTGCAAATCCCAGTGCTTAATTGAATACCTAGGGGTGTTACATGTGAAACATTTTGAAGCAGCTCAATGGGGATGATTTACAACAATATACAAGATGACAGGTGTACTGAGAAGGTTTCAAATGATCTTCTGTGGTATACACACTGAGATGGAGCACCTGATACCACAATAATATTTATTACATCCCAGGGGATTAGATGTAGTCAAAATCCTCAGACCCTGAAGCCTATACATTTTGCAAATCTGAGGATATAGGACTGACCTTTTTTTTTTTAGTACACCTAAGAGGAAAAAAATTTCCATGGGTTGATAAAGTACCAATTAAAAAAACAAATACTTTTTTAAAATAGTGTTTAATTACATACACATCAACATACACAAAGGTGATGTGGAATATGTGCTATTCCATATTTTGTATCATTTCCTCTGTATTAATTATATTTGGTGAACTCTATGATTACGATAAATATTTAAGAAATGGTTCTAAGTGTTTATGAAGGATGCACATGCTTGCTCTAGATGTTCTAGCAAAAGCAGGCTTCTCCCAGATAGCTTGAGAACACTGACAGCCTTACGGGGACTAAATCTACCCTTTCTTTAACGAAAAAGATGCAGATGAACTACTATTCTGTCAATGTATAGAAAAACAACAAATATACATAAGTACACGCAAATACGTATAAATATTCACATACAGGGATATTTGTATGTGTGGTTATAAAACCTACAAAGAAGTGGGTTTGGCCATCCTAGGATGATTAGGTCAAATGCAAATATTTGCTTTACGCAACTATATATCACTGTAGAAAAAACATCAAAACTGCTATAGTTTGCCATTTCTACTGTATTTCATTTGCAATCTATTTTAAATAAATTTTATATGTATTGAAAAAAAGGAACATCAAATTTCTGACTAAATATGAAAGGACTGAAACTAGAAATTTATTATATATACCAGAGTACTAACAACTGATTAGCAGAATAGAAGGAGTGTTCACTTAAATGTCTGCAAAGGGAGGAACAGTAAGGGATCCAACTTGCCCTTAGAGAAGGCTTGAGAATCCTCACTTGGACATATTAGTTCCACAGCAATCATGGGTGAGGGGGCATAGGAGAAAACGAAAAATATTTGGTAACAGTTAGTGAGCAGAGTGGTAGAAAATTCCCAGTCTCCTTCTTAACCCTGCACAACTGGCATTTTCCTTACCCTCCTATCCTTCATAAGAGAATTATATTAGGAAAAAATAAATGGGAGTTGCCCAGTAGTCATGGACACTAGGAAAAACCTGGCATCCTGTTCCTACTGTATCTTGTGGGCGCCTATTGTTGTATTTTCAGGAATTTGGTAAGTGAATTAAACACAGCCACTACTAAAACTTAAATTATATAAACTTTCAATTACACAAATTATATTAAAGACAAAGATAATAAATCCAAAACTCTCATGTTCCCAATTATTTTACTATTATTTATGCCCTTGACATTATTTTGCCTGTGTCTATATGGTAGAAATACTATATATTACAATATAAATATCAAGTATATAGCTAATAGTTTAAGGTATTAGGGTTATCAATGATTCACTCATTCCTTATTATTTTGTATTTTACAAAATTGTATCCAATAAGTATAAAATACATTGGCAAGTAAAATAGGCATTATTTCCATAAAGTTTGTTTCTTAACCACTGTGTGCTACCAACTCTCAGTATGAATTGAAACATAATTTCCTTGGTTCCAATTTTAAAGCCTCCTCACTTTCTGATAGCTCATTTAGAGCTCAAAAATAAATCCTTAAAAATATTTTGAAGAGAAATTCAATATGAGCTTTGCGGTCAAAAAATGCTTGGTTGTCATAAATTTTCCAACCCAAAGAAACAATATGCTAGTCACAATCATAATGGAAACTTACACTACTCTATTATTTAACCAAAACAACATGGATTAATAGCTGTTAATGCTATAAATTAAAAATAGGCAGTATAAGTATGTAAGATCATTTATAACCTATTGTTTTGAATGAAGGGCTAGAGCCAGACTGCCTGAGATCAAATCCTATCTTATACTTACCAATGTATGGATTTCACCACTTTACTCCACCTCTGTGTGCCTCAAGTTTCCCATGTTAGATCTGGATAATCATAGTACTACTTCATTGGACTGTCAGGATTAAATTATGTAATATGTATGAAGACTGCAGAATTGGACCTGGTACATAATAAGCCTGTATTACTTAACGATAGTTATTGTGATGATTCTGCTGATTTGCTGATGGTGCTATCATCCTGAAGTTTAGGTAGGAAAGAAAAACTTTCTAAAATATATTCTGAAGTTCAGAATACCACAATCAATGACACTTCACATAGTAAAATCTAAGAAGTAGCTTTACTAAATATGTGTTCCATGTGTGTACATGTATGTGCTGAAAGAAGGGATTGTAGATTGACTCAATTAAAGTCAATTTAAAAGCTATCTAGGGGGGCGCCTGGGTGGCTCAGTCCTTAAGCGTCTGCCTTCAGCTCAGGGCATGATCCCAGGATCCTGGGATCCAGCCCTGCATCGGGCTTCCTGTTCTGCTGGGAAGCCTGCTTCTTCCTCTCCCACTCCCCCTGCTTGTGTTCCCTCTCTCGCTGGCTGTCTCTCTCTCTCTGTCAAATAAATAAATAAAATCTTTAAAAAAAAAAAAAAGCTATCTAGGTGTTAATATACCTTGAAAAAGCTCCTATAGTCAGTTGAATATTAATCTGCTTCTCCATAGGTAGTAAGCCTCTCTTTAGGAGGCACTTTAAATCTCTGAAACACTGTTCTGTTAACTACAAGAGAAAAAAGTGACTACTATTACATTATGGCCATTTGCGCATGGGTTCATTTATCTTCTGTAGTTCAAGCCAGAAATATGATGATGAATATTAATTTGTTTCCTATAGTCAGCAAGTCTCTCTTCAGGAGAAACTTTAAAGCTCTGAAACATTGCCTTGCTATTATTACTGTATGGTCATTTGTGCATGGGTTCATTTATTTTCAGTAGTTCAAGTCAGAAATATGATGATGGATGATGATCTTTCATAGTTGTTGGTTACTGACTACCTATTATATGCCATTTGCTTTTATGTTTTTTCTAATTTTTATTAAAAAAAAAAAAACCTTACTCCTAAAGACTAAACTTTAAATGACTATGCCTATTATTACTATATAAATTTTACAGATGAGGAGATTGAGGCTTATACAGAAGGTTAACATCTACAAGTTCAGAGCTAGTAAAAAATATGACTTAACTGAGATTTGATCTTACTGTTTCTGACCAGTCTTGAGAACTGGAGCTAAGCCTGTGTATCTTTTTAGAATCTTAAAAATTTTAATATATGAGCCATATATTAATATTAACTAAATGTATTAAATCTGGCACTTTTTCATATATATATATATATATGTATCAAAAGTAATTTATTTTCCAACTGCTAACCACAAATTTAAGCCATACCATACGGCTCTATGTTTAAAATATGATGGTGAAATCCCCATATACAGTGGAATTTTATGGGGGATTTAGTTCTAAGCAAATAAAAGTTAATAAAAATGAGAATCAAAATCTGTACAAAAATTAGGTTATATAACTCTGTTTGAAACATTATTAAATACTTACTCTCCCCATCCTTTTACATAGCTTGTTTTGAAACAATTGGCAAAAATTATAATCTCCAAGTTTATGGTATACAATTTCAGCTATGTTCATAGATAAAGTATTTTTGAATAATGCATTCATAGAAAAAATTGAGTTCCAACTCAATGGTGCCGCCTTTCACATAAACAGAAGGAATGCGACTATGTGGGTGTTAGCAGTGGCACAGCATTTACTATGGTAATTACTCCAGGATAATCATAGCAAAAGAAAAAAAGATCTTGCCTACATGAGCAGAATCAAGCTCTTCTTCAAGCTATTCTTGTATGAACACATGCCACTAGCATCTCTGACTACTAGAATTTACACATCTTATTCCACTGGAATAAAATCTCCTCAGGGGAGGGACGATCACAGATGGAGATCTTTATATTTCCAGAACTTAGCTACAGGTATACATATAGTTTTCTTAGGTTAATAACTAAGTAAATAATTTAGTTATGTTCCATGTGAGTTGAAAGAATCTCTTTTATTATCCAGGACAGAGAAGATAAAAGTTTAAAGTCTATTTCTTTCTGAGTGCTTCCTTATCCTTGTGCTGCACATAGTTCACACTGAGAGTAAGCAGGTTATATATATAAACTCTAAAAAAATCATATATATTATTTATTTATAATTCAGCTGCTATTACAGCACATCAGTATCATAAGGAGAAAACAAGGTATTTTATTCAATGTGATAGCAAACGTATTTGATGTATATCAATTAATGCATGCTCAATAAGTAAAGTTTCTATGTAATAACTCTTTAATATTCTTTTGCAGAAACGAGTCTGAAATCCTCAGAATTTTATTAGGTTCTTGCTGATCACTTTAAATTTTACTTAAATATTAACTCAGACAACAAATTTTTCACCTTCCAAAGCTTCCCAGTGGTACTGAACTTCATTTATTCAAACTAATAAAACCTTTTTGGAAGAAACAGGAGCTTCAGTTCTAGGTTAGTGTGGGTCTGCATGCTGATGAATATGGGATTTAAAAATAGATGTCATCACTTAACAGATTATATAGATTTTCCAATCAATCACCTACTAGAATCTCAGAATAAATCTATAAAGTCATTTAGGCATTTTTTTAATCCCCATTTTATAATTCAGGAATATTTGCTTAGAGAAATTGCTTAAGAGCCAGATCCAGGAACAAAACTTTTGCTTTAGGCTCCAAATTTGATGTATTTTCCACTTCACCACTTTAGATGATGAAGATGATTGTCCCAGAACCAAGAGCTAAATAATATACTCTATAATACTACAGAATAAATGAAGCCTCCTAAATGTCCTTAGGAACTCTCTTTACAGAGAATGGTGTTCACTGTGAACAAATAAATTAAGAAAAAAATCACAAGGGAAATACCAGAATTACATCAAAAATTTTAAACCTGTTGGGTACCTGGGTGGCTCAGTTGGTTAAGCAGCTGCCTTCAGCTCAGGTCATGATCCTGGGGCCCTGTGACTGAGTCCCGCATGGGGCTCCTTGTTTAGCAGGGAGCCTGCTTCTCCCTCCCCCTCTGCCCTTCCACCTGCTTGTGCTCTCTGTCTCTCAAATATTTTTTTTTTAAATTTTCAACCTTTTACTTTTCATTCTTACCATTCTCTTTTACAAAACATCCATCTTAAAAAAATCACATGTGGACTTAACAGAAACAAAGAGAATGAAGAAACAGCATCTATTTGAAGAAAAATTACTTACCCTTCCAATGGCTCATTCACTCATAAGACTTCTTATATTAGAAAGTTCTGAAAATAATACCTAGCCATAAAAATTAAAAAAAAAAAAAAACTTAAATTTGACCTCCATTATGTTGTCAAATTCCTAACATTTCTGGAGAGCATCATGAAAATTGTTTTATATAATCTCCTACAGATTATCAGGTCGGTTCTTACTATGACTCAAAAATATTTTCACTCACCCCTAATGGACTCAACCCAGAAGCATTTCCAAAACTTTTCCACTCTCCATTGCATATCCCCAATGTCCCATTGCCTTAAGTATCACTGAGATGACTATAAGCACTTCCCAATAATTTCCTCAATTTTCCTCTCTGTATCAACAAATGTTGATTGTTCCAGTAACACAACAGTTCAATATTTACCAAAACTTCCTTTTTAAACACTTTTCTAAACCAAACTGCTATCATAAATCTCTCTCTCTCTTTCTCTCTCTCTCTCTTTCTCTTTCTCTTTCTCTCCAGCCCCCGCTCCCCCTCACCACTTCCTCCCTCCCCACTCTGGGTATTTTTCTACTCAATTCAAAAGTACTCCCATGATGTGTTGAATGTTTTACTAAACTCTGGTTATTCTTGTACATATAACTGCATCATAAACTCTGAAAAAAAACTCTACTCACGATATTCAGTCCTCCCCATCCTCTGACTCCGTACCGTTTAGACTGGTCTTCCAGTAACACCACTAACATTATAAGGAAACTACTTGTCTCCAAAATTTAATCAGTGTGTTCCTTATCTCTAGAATCCATGGACCTTTTATACTTCTCATCCAAACAACATTCAATGACAGTTAAGATAACTGCCCCCAAAAGAAGGATGTTCTCCTCAGAGATAATGATCTCCACTGGTTCTTCTTTCGATTTCAAAGTTGATCTTTCTTCTTTTCCCTTGTCACAAAGTGTAAGCATTTGCTATGATATATTAATGGGTTTCTCTCCTGTCCTACATCCATCTTTGGCAATCTCACCCAGTATTAGCTTTAAGTTTCACCTCCGGACAATATGACCTTAAACCCCTGCTCCATTTCCTCTACAGAGTTCCAGTTCCACTCTTCCATTTGCATCCTGATACCTATATTCTGACAGGGGTTAAAACTTCAACTCTGACACTTATTAGCTATGACTTTTTGGTTAAGTTGACTAACCTCACCTCCTTAGTTTCCTAATATGTGCAAAGGTCTGTGTGAAGAGTAACTAAATAATTTATGTAAAACTCATACAACTATACCTGATCACAATAAGAATTCAATAAATGTTAGTTACCATTCACACTTATTTATCCTTATATGTTTTTCCTTCTGTGTTCCTTATTTGTTAACTGTGTATTTGTCTAGTTCTAAAGGCCAAAAGCTAGAAACCTTCTTTGATTTCCCCTTTTATTGGTCCCAGAATTAAAATAAGGTACCAAGTCTTCCTGCAGTGTAGCTTCAGAGCCGCTCACTTTTCCCCTTGCACTACAGGTATCCAAGTCTGAGAACTTATTCCCTCCCACCTAAACTGTTTTAAAAGATTCCCAACTGGTTTCTCTGATTTCAGTTTCCTGATCTCTAATCTATCATTCATATTGGGGTAGGTTATTTTCTTTATCACAAAGTGTGTGAGTGTATGACAGTGCATGTGTGTATAAAATGTCATTCCATCACACAAACCCTTTCATTCTTTCCTACTTCCTGAGATATTAATTCAGAAACTTTAGTTTTATATTCAAAATCTATTACTAGCTCATTTAAATCTACCTTGCTAATTTGACCTGGTCTTTAAAATAGGTAAAGCTCCAGACAAACTAAACTAAGGACTGTTCCTTAAATACAGTTCAGTTTTCTGATATTCTTGTCTCCATCTGAACTACCCTGATAGGTGAATTTCATATATGACTTACCATTCATGGTTTCGCTAAAATGATACTGCTACCATAAAAAAACTTAATACTATGGTCTAAAGTTTTCCATGGCTTCTGTAAAAAAAAAAAAATAAAAGTGAGGCAAAGGGTGTGGAACTTCACAAATGATGAAGTGTGGACTTTAGCAAATCTCGTCCCCAAAAAGCAATGATAAAATGACAGAACTGTCAAAAAAAAAAAAAAAAGTATTTCAGGGCTCTTAAAATTGGCCAAGGGCATGCAACGAATTGAAAATCACTTATAAAAAAAGAAAGAAAGAAAGAAAGAAAGAAAGAAAGAAAGAAAGAAAGAAAGAGAAAAAATAGGAAAAAAAAAAAAAAACCTACTAAATATTTTATCAGAGGAGTGAGTCCATGGCATTTTAGCTTCTTCTCCAGCTCCACTCTTCAGCTCCATTGAAAAGATAGTGTTAGCAGGCAGGGAAGGACATGAAAACCAAAAGCTTCATGCCAGAAGCTTTTGGTTTCCCATATACCACTCTGCTTCAGAGTGGTGTATGGGAAAAACCATACTTGGGGTTTCATAGAAAATGATAACAATCTTGGTATCCAACAACTGAGGAAGGTCAACATCTTAGCAAACCTGAGATTGCAATACAAGTTTGATCACGCAACAGACCAGAAGACTGGCAAGAAATTTAACAAGGAGATCTGGGGAAAGAGAAAGTCATAGTGGGTCCTAATAAACTCCTGTAAATCCCATAAATTTCCTTAACAAGATAAAGTGCCTCTATGGAAAACATACAATTAACAACATACTCAAATTTGAACGACTAAAAGTTTTCCATCTAAGACTGGAAACAAGAAAGGTTTTCTCCACTCAAAGTTCTATTCAACACTGTACTAGAGGTTCTAGCCAGTGCAATCAGGAGAGAAAAACAAAACAAAGCAAAACATAAAAAAACATCCAGCTAGAAAGGAAGGATTGAAACTCTGATATTTGTGTAATATGATCCTGTTTGTAAAAAATCCCAAAGGATACATGAAAAGCATCTAGACAAAGTATTGAGTTCATTAAGGCCATAGGTGAACAGGTCAATATATACATAAAAATATATGTGTGTGTATATATATATATATATTTTATACATTAACAAGAACAATCTGATAATAAAATTCAGGAAATGATTCCACTCACATCAAAATGAATAAAATCTAAAAAAAAATGAATTAAATCCCAAAGAAGAAATGAAAAGTGTAAGAGTTATAGAGTGAAGACCAGAAAATACTAGAAATATAACATTAAAGCAGATCTAACTATATGGTGATACATTCTATGTTCACGAAATAGAAAACAATATTGTTAAGATTACAATGTTCTTCAAATTGATCTATGGATTCAACATAATCCTTGTCAATTTCCCAGAAGGCTATTTTGAAGAAATTAAAAGTGGAATTAATCTTTACATGAAAATAGGATGGACTCAATAGTCAAATGTAAGTCTGAAAAAAAAAGAGGAAAATTTTAGAGAATTAACATTTCTCGATTTCAAAACTAACTATAAAGCTACAATGTGTTACTGGCATAAGGGCAGGCATATAGAACAACTAAACAAGACCAAAGGTTCAGAAATAAACCCTTATTTTTATGGTCAATTGATTTTCAACGAAGATGCCAAGGCTATGAAATGGGGGAAAGAATAATCTTTCCATGAAATAGTGCTAGATAAATTGTATACTCACATGCCAAAATACTGCCTCATGCCTCACTCAAATTCTAACATAAACTGCTCTTAAATCTAAGTATAAAAGCTCAATATGTAAAATTTTAAGAATAAAAAAGAAAAAGAATTGCACTGATCTTAGATTATTCAGAGAGATCTTAGATATACTACCAAAAGCATGTTACTTAGAAGAAAAAAAAACTGTTAAACTGGACTTCAACAAATAATAATTTGCACTTTAAAAGGTACCATTAAGAAAAGGGGAAAAGAAAGACTGAGGGAAAATATCTGCAAACTGTATAGCTGATAAAAATAATTTCTCAAGATTATACAAAGAATATTTAAAGTTTAATAAGAAGTTGAAAATGTAATTAAAATTCACATAAGATTTGGACATAAATACGTCATTAAAGAATATATATAGATAGCCAATAAGCACAGTAAAAGATACTCAATATCGTTAATCATTAGAAAAATATAAATTAAAATCTTAATTAGATACCACTTCATGTGTTTCACAAAATTGACAAGGATGTTAAGAAACTGAAACCCTCATGCACTCCTAGTGGGAATGTAAAACTAAGCAGTCATTTTGGAAAACAGTTGCGCACTTACTTAAGAAGTTAAACATTATTTTACCATATGACTGAACAATTCCCTTTCCTTCCTAGATATCTAGCTAAGAAAAATGTTTTGAACTGAGTATCCCTGTTCCTCCAAAATTTGAATATTGAACCCCTGCACTCCTCCATGTGCCTGCATTTTGAGACAGGACCTCTATGGAAGCAATTAAGGTTAAGTGAGGTCAGAGTGGAGCCCTGATCCAAAAGGATGTGTCCTTGTAAGAAGAGATGCCAGAGACCTTGCACTTTCTTTTCCATGCACACACAAAGAAGAGATCATGTGAGCATACAGTGAGAAGGCAGTTGTCTGCAGCCCAAGGGGAAAGTTTTCAACAGACACCAACCATGCTGGCACCTTCAACCTGGTACCCAGAACTGTGAGAAAATTAATTTCTGATGCTTAAGCCACCTAGTCTTAGTAAATTGTTATGGCAGCCTGAGCAGACCAAGATACAAAATGAAACACACACACACACACACACACACACACACACACACACAATAACTTTTACATAAATATCCACAGCAGCATTTTTTAATAACATTAAAAAATTGGTAACAATCCAAAGTCCACGAAATTTTGAATGGAAAAACCAAATGTGACATCTCTATGATGGAATACCATTCATCATTAGAAGAAACATATCTTTAGTACGTAGTACAACCTGGATAAGCATAATAAGCTCACTCTAAGTGAAAGATGTCAGACACAAAAGACTACATATTGTCTAATGTCATTTATATGAAATGTCCAGAAAGGTAAATCTATAGAAACAGATTTGTGATTGCTTGGGAGTGCTGTGGGAATAGGATTTGATTGATCGCAATGGGCATGAGGAATTTTATTCGTGATGGAAATATTCTAAAACTAGATTTCGATGATGGTTGCATAATTCTGTAAATTTACTACTAATAATTGAATTGTACATTTAAAATAGATAGATTGTATGGTATGTAAATTATACCTCAAGAGAGCTGTTAGAAGAGGAAGTGAAGGAGCAGCAGTGGCAGCAGCAGCAGAGCAGCAAAAAGGAAAACAACAACCCCTGTGCTGGAAAAAAACAGAAGTGGAGTATCTGGGTCCAGAACACTGGATATCCTCACTAGGGCAGCAGGTGCAGTGGGATATCTGTTTCATTTAGTGAGACGTTTAGAAAGGCATGTATAATTGTTACACTAAGGTTTAACCCACTGGAACAATGACAACCCAAATAGGGTGGGCTTTAAATATGATAAAGGTGAGTTTCTCTCACACATAGCAGTCTCCCCGGGGCAGCTCTACTCTACAGTAGAGCCAGGTTCCTTCTGTCTTGCTGCTCTGAAACCGTCTAGCATGTTGTCCCTATCTGCATGGTCAAAGCTGGGTCACAGCCACATCAATATTCCAGGTCAATGAAAGCGGTGTGGAGTGCTAGTCCAGGGCAAGTAGCTTATCTTTAAATTGGAAAGGAGTTGCAAATTGCCTATACTTCCACTCACATTCCACTGGCCTTCTATTTAACTATTAGGAAAACTGTGAAATGTAGTCCTATCTGGAGGGGCCATGGGCCCAGCTAAAGCTGTGTTACTGTGGAAGAGAAGAATCTATTTTAAACAATTTAATACAGTTGGTGAGAAGAGTTTACTCATATTATGATAACAGATAATAACAATAATCCACAATAAACTGTTGATAGTGAAGAGAAAAATCTTAAGTAACTAGCAGGTGCACTGACTTTCTTCTCAAGCTTGATGACAGGGTTTGTACACACAAGGAAATATCAGACAGGCTGCAAGTGTAGTGTGTGGAAACTGGCGCCCGAACATCAATGCTAGGGCTGAAATTCAAATAAAGGGCTTCAATTTACAGAAACAAGGCAGGGCCTGAAGACATAATTGACTCAAGTACTGGCCAGACAACTTACAGCTACTCACAAAGATAAGATACTTACACAGTTAATGGATATCAGGTATTCATGTGGTCCTGAGAGGACAGAAGAATTCCAGTTACTAATACTACTACCAGAACTTGTTACACACTTGGTTTTCCCCAGATAGCGACATCACCCGTTCCCTTCCATCTTTCTAAGGTCTGTTCAAGTCATCTCAGAAAGCTCTTTTCCTGACCATTCTATTTAAAATGACACCCCATCTTCAGCATCTCTATACCACTTACGCTGTTTCAGAATTTTTTAAAGTTTTTCATGCCAACTCTTCAACCTGAAATTATATATATTACTTGTTCCCTCAACTGGAATATGCATTCTAAGAAAGCAGGATAGTTGTGTATTTACTACTATACCATGAGTTCTTAGAATAATTTCTGGCTTATACTAGAAACTCAATAAATATTTGCTGAATTAATTGAGTAAGTAAACAGATTAGCAACATGGCAAGGTTGCAATAAGTCTGAGATGATGCTTAATTACCTCAAACAGACTGCTATATTTGGTACCAAATACTGGGGTCACACTGAACATGGAGGGGAAATACAAGTGTTCCCAGTAGGGAGTGAAGTAGAAAAAGCAAGGGAGAGAACAAACATCAGTACTCCTCAAAATCCTGTATCAACTTCACCTTTACTAAAAATTGAGAATTTTATAATTTATTGTACTTTATATCATGATGTTTATATCCATGTTAATGTTATTTATGTCTGTTACTTGCTAAACATAAGATTCTTGAAGCTAGAAACTACACTGATGGATCTTGGTATCTCTTTCAATACTTATTTTAGTATTTTGCAAATCATAAGCTCCCAATATCTACTTAGATGAAAGAATAAATGAATCAATAATTAACAAACAATGGAGGCTGATTTGCACAGATTGCAGAGCACTTTTTTATTCAGATAAAAAAGCTTCATTGGCCACTTGTGAATAATCAAACCAATAAAAATGCTTTTAACTTAAAATATTAACTATCTCACTTAAAGCAAATAAAAAGATCATAATCACAGACTGTGCATATAAAAGAACTTCAACACATACCATTATTCTTTACCTACTTCTGTCCAACTCACTTAGGAAACAATCAATGTTTTCGTGTAAGAGCACAGTGCCATGACACGAAGTTACTGCACACAATATTAAATGTGTAGTAAAAACCCTCTGAGGGCACCAGTTAATGCACATGCATAACACTTTTTTTATATTATAAAACCTGGGTGCTTATCTCTTTCTTTAAAGTGAAAAGCAATTACTCTTCTGTAGATGTGAAATAATTATTTTTAAAACACCACTTGCTCTTAAAACAGTGAGGCTTTATGGCTCTGAAGAAGCATCTTTGAGCTCAAATCATTTTCAGTACTTACGCTGCATTTTAAAAGAAATTCTAGGATGTTGCTATATGAAGCCTAATGTCTTTATTAATGTCCTTATTAGTGTTTAATTTTACTTGCTGAGTAATGATTTTCTCCATGCAGAGTCTACCATTCTACCACTGGTTTTGGAAAGAGGTGACCTTGAAGCTGGAACAGGATAACGACCTTGACAGAAAAGTTAACATTTCTGTGCTTTTGGCCTGATATTTCCATTTCCAGTGCATCCCGACCCCAAATCACGTTTTTCACAGTCACAAAGATGTATTTATGAACATGCCTTCTTCTTTGATTAGATCTTTTTCTCTTTTCAGAGCAGGAAACATGGCTTACTATTTTTCTCTTTTATTTCTTCTCTACCTTCTCCCTCAATTCACTATCCCTGGTTGTAAATCATCTCACTTTCTACAGAACTTAATATTTTGCATAGAACTACTACCTGGTAATTATGTTATCTATGCACATATATTTAATCTTCGTTAGTAGTTTAAAGCTCCTTGAAAATGCAGAATGCTCCAAAGTTACCTCTATATTCTTGACTAATTCAACTTCAGTATCATGTACTGGGATGCTGAATAATGTTAGATGGATGAAGGAAGCAAAGATCTTATAATGCTGGTCATGCTTTTGTTGGCCTTTCCTACTTTTCCTTCTGTTCTGCGGCTTGCTATTTGGCCATTTACTATTTATTAGTATCTATTAAACCATGGGTCTGGAAAATAAAAAGAGATAACATGCAAAACAGTTCTCTTGGAACTTGTTAGTTTCCCCTTATTACTCTTTATAAGTTACTAGATAACAAAAATCCTTGGCTGTACAATTTGTCCAACAATAAAGTATGTTTTCCTTTGTTTTTCCCCCTGCAACTTAATGAGTCTAGATTTCACAATAAAGCAAAGAACAGAGTAAAAGTAAGGTATAGGGGAAATATCTCTATAGAAAATGGAGTAAGACAGTCAAGAATTTGTAAAGTGATTCACCAGCTTCCTTAATCATAATAGAGGATTTTCATAAAGAGGCATTTTAATATACATAACTGGAACATGAGTTTCGTAAAGTTGGTTCCATGTGCCGTATCACTTTAAGCTAAACTAATCATGTTTCCTTGAAGAGTGATCGCTCAACGATGCTGTGGGGTGGCTATCTGGATTATCACTAGGTTTCTGGTCAAACCTAGTGTCTTTCTGAAGGGACACTGCCACCGAACATCCCTGACATCAAGTCAGCCTTTGTTGCACTGTTAAAATACCTATGGACATGAAGATCTCAGCTCATAACGGACAGAAGTTAAAGGTCTGTGTGAGTAGTTCTAAGTTTTTTAATATGATGTATACCATTAAGTCTAAGTAATACATTCCAACAGGTCATAGCACTTCCTAATTGGACTGGACAAATCATCAAATCATTAAGAATGAGCTAAGATTAGCTTTTCTACACAGGCAGTACAGTGTAGTGGTTAATAATGGTAGCAGTTAAAATCCCAGTAGGGAAAAAGGGCACACTTGAAATAGAATAATTTGAGAAGGGTTTATTTTTTGATAGGGTGAATGACACAGGGGTGGGTAGAGTGTAGCAGGAAAATGAGGGCTAGTACAAGAGTTCAGAGCCAGTAGCAGTGAAGTGGTAACCAGTCCTGGTCCAAAGGGTGGAGAGGAGAGGAATTTGTGGGTTTCTGAGTCAGAGTGATGTAGAACAGGCTGCCCTTAGGAAACATGACTTTTGTTTAAGGTACACAGCCAACCCAAGGTGACCTCAAACAGGACACAGAAAATAAATACCTTGACCTCATTCTCTCTCCCACTGATAACATACCTGAAACTCCCAAATAGAAGACTTTAACAGAAAACAGAGTGTCCTAGGCACTATTTTAAAGGTTTCGGGTATGACAAGTTACACACCATAGCTGCACTTCAGTTTCCTCCTTGGTAAATACTAGTAAGGGCAGTAACTACTTTATAGTTTATGAAGCAGTATAAAGAATAGGGGGGAAAAAAAGGAAGCAGCACTTTTAACAGTTCATAGGATATAGTAAGGAAATGTTACTTGTCATTAGTGGACTTTTCAAAGGAGGCTCTTTTGCCAGAAGGTGTAACAAATATAAAAGCCACAAAATGATTCTTTCCAAGTTTTAGATATTAATATATCTCTCTACATTACTGCATACTACAAGACCAGGAAAACTGAGTAAAATTCTTTCTTTCTTTAATTTGTTTTATTTAATTTCATTTCATTTTCCTTAGAATAACATTTACATGAAAGGCCCAAATGTTGCCATAACTGTATTCAAAATTAGAATTACAGAAATGTGAATTTCAAATCCAAGAAAGATCCAGGAATGACGTCTCCATACCCAGATGTCAACGAACCTTCAGGTTACAACAGTCTTTCCTTGGGAACATACTCTTTTCTTTTTTTCCCCAAAGGGAAAAACTAAAGCAGATTTGGGTGAAAAACTCGTAAGTAGTAGTGCTACCAAGCAAATAATGACTTTGATGATGAAAATAAACATTTGTAAAGCAACAGATTAAAAACTAGAAAATTCAAAAACAATATGATGCCTCAAACAGAGAAAGCCCATGCCTCCAAATGGTTTTCCCATATGCAACAGCCAGGAATGCTATTTCCTCAAATGCTAGCTCCTCAACTCTTGATTTAAATGTTACTTTTTGTATCTTCCATAATCTATCAAAAATAAACTCTAGGTTTTAAATTACACACACACACAGAAACGCATACCCTACCTCTTATTTTCTATCATATTATAATTTACTTTTCTTTATATCACTCTTTTCCACGAAAAAATAATTTATTTGCTTGCTTAGCTCTTTTTGTATATCTTTCCTATTAGATTTTAAATTCCTTGGGTGGCTCAGTTAAATTTGTCTCAGTCATTTGTATAAACTCCTAACCTAGTGCACAGTCAGTATATTAAACTATCTTACACATAAGTGAACAATTATGATTTTAATTTTTGAAAGAATAATGAATTGTGCTCAGTAATTCATAGTTTTCTGATAGCTGGTCAACCCTCCCCATATTTAAACTTTAACCACTGTCCAAAGAAAGGAAGTATAAACTGGTGATCCATTTTGTGCTCTCATGGAGCCCTGGCATGAAATTTTGGGTAATAAATGATGGTGGCCTGACATCAAACCTTCTCTATTCCATTTTAACAAACATGGTATATAAAAATTTAAAATAAAAAAAAAATGCCTCTTGAAAGGTATGAATCAGTACTGAAAGAATGACCCAAAGAACAAAGTGTCTGGTAAATTTACTATATATAGTGTATACATCATATACAGTTGGTATATATAGCTATGGTGTATAGTGTATATGTTTAATAGATATGGTATGTAGTGTATTTGTTTAATATACTCATATGTATATGTATGTGTGTACACACGCACACACACACAGTAGGTTAATATGGAGATAAATCTCCTTTAGATGGGGCAAAACACTTAGAAATTCAAAACAGAATAAAAAGATGAAATCACTAACTCCAAATAATAAAGGTTTTTGACAAATCAATATAACAGAATGAAAACAGGATTTGGAAGAAGGTAGAATGTTTCTTATTCTTTGACCACGAAGAATGTGTCTTTATTTTTTTAATCATCTAGTTACTTTCTATCACCTAAGTTCTCTACATCGTGCTCGATTTTAGTAATATGAATAAGTACTCAGGACTATCTCAAAGTGGTGTTATCTTTTATAAGTGTGATTTCAAAAGTAAAGTACAAAAATTATTATTGAATATTTAAAGTCATTCTACTCAAAAACAGTCTCCGTAATAGTATTGTTTCTGACTTTGACTTATATAACTTTTTTTCTCAAAAAATAATATATTTTAAGAAAACATTTTCCACTTTGGAACATATTTCTCATTTATAATAGGTTAAGTCTTTTTATGTTTTCTATGTTTTAAGTTTTTTCTATGTTTGAAAATATATTTTATGGAATGAGCTTAGCCAATCTTACGATCATATTGTATTATTCTATCAAAGACCAAAAAGCAAATATGTCTTGAAATGATGCATGAATTCCTGAGCAACAAGATGATATCATGTATTATTGAAGAAGAATAGTACTGAGAATGCAAAGAAATCAATGACCAAGTTTTTAGACTTAATATTTGCCCATGTATAGTTGAAATGAAAATGTGCAGAACATAGAAAGATAACCTTTTAAACAATCATTTCAGAGATAAACACAAAATACCAGAGATGATGCATCTCTCAAAGCATAAAGCTTTCCTTGAATTCATGTCTATATCCGACCTTCACATAGATTGCTCTTCTGCAACATTATGCCTCTCTACAACTGAATCGCATTTAGTTATGACTCAGTGCCTTATTTACTTCACTGATTGTATTAAGCCCACACAAATCACCAGAAAGCTTTAATTTGGTCTCCACAGGCTTTCTTTACTTCCCAGAAATGGTAACAAGGTATTTTAAATCCTCCCAAACCTAAGTACACAGGTTGCAACATCACTACTATTTGCCAAATAAATTACACTACAAATATAATTCTCATCTTCCTCTGCTGACTAGCAGAACTAGCCCAGGAAGAGAGAGGGAAAAAAGCAGAAGCATTTAATTTCTGTATTTTTACAACCCAGCTTTCAAGATCTTGATAAGGAAAGACTCAGTTGGGAGAGAAAAAAAGATGCTGACCAGGCAGATACTAAGACTACTCTGATCAGTGGTATCCATGGGAACCACCAATACATATGGTGGAGGATGTCTGGAAAGGTAAGGTCAGAGAGCAATAGAAATTTACTGATGGACACATGCAATGGTACTAAATCATCATGTACTCCACTATTATTAACATGTATTTAGATTAGCAGAGAAACCTACATACCATAATTACAACCCCATAAAATCATCATATAATAATCACATAATCATAGTAATCCCATGGAGTATGTACTTAGTCCAATTCCATATATGAAGAAACTGAAGCCCAGAGACATTAGGTGTGCTTAAGACCCCAAAGATAACGGGAGATGGAGCAGAATTCATATAAAGGCAGATTTATTTAATTCCATGACTCATATACTTAATTTCCATGTTTTTTTCTCCCAAGCAGAATAAATGACATCAAATTTAAGACATATACTCAGTGAAATGTAGAAATGCTGAGTGCATCAATACAATATTGAGAATCAAGGATTAAAAGGGTATTGAATGAGGAGTTTAAAAAGAGCACTATAGTGGCAAGGCAAAAGGAAAAGGATCCATATAGGTCAGCACCTAATATATGGTAGTAAAGGTCAACTTAACCATGGAAGACTACAGGGAAGCCAGTGGAGAGCATAGCCTTATGCTGAGTAATAGCTCAAGGTTGAATGTTTACAGGCACCCAAAAAGTACTTGCTGATTCATTCTCTTTTCCCAGAATATGCAATTTCCTAGTGTATATTGGCTTTGTGTGCATTCCTTTTAAAAGGAGCATTTCAGTGATAATCCTTTTGAAAATTACAAGCTAATTCAACAAAATATTGCATGAACTAAAAAACCACACATAGGTTCCCATAAACCTCATACAACACTTGCCAAGGACATGCAAAAATAGGTGTTAAATATTAAAATAATTAAAAATCAGATCTTTTTTGTTCTAAATTTAAGCAAGTAGACAGTATCATTTGAAACATTGATATCAGTAATACTGGTAATAGTTTTAAAATTCTGAGTATAGTAAAGTCATCTTTAATGTGAACTTAAACTATTTTTATGACTACACAATGGACTCTCATAACAACTATAGGATGTAGGTAAATGTGGTTTTTAATCTAATAAACCACATATTCAGAGTTACTTTAAGACAGAGAGGTGAATCTTTTACCAAGTCAGTATCATAAAAGACCGATTAAAAACTGAATTATGCTGCCATAAGCACACTGAAAAGGCTGAAAGAGAAGAAAGTGATCTGCTATTACTGTGTGAAAAATATTTGGTAGGAAGAAAGAACACTTAGCCAACAACAAAAGAATAAATCTTTACTTCTGCTAAACACAGCTTTCATAGAAAGCTGTTAAAGACTCTTCTAAATAAAACAAGATTCAGAGCATCACATATTTCTAAAATATATAGTTTATGAGGTAACTTACACAAAGTACACAATTGTAGATATGGAGGTAAAAGACTTCAAAGCAAAAGGCTATAAAATTATGATATAGAGGTCTATAAACATCTGAATTTCAATCTATCCACAGTATTAGAGACCTGTTATTTTAAGAGTATAATTTGAATGAGATAAGGCAATGGCTTACCAATATAGGACCACAACAATAAATCACAGAGAACAAAGATTAAGCCATACAATTTGTATCTTCATTAAGTTAAAAAACAATGAATTTCCTTAAGAAAGATATTCCCTCTCTTTCCTGAAAAGTAAATATTTTTTAAAGGTATAATGCCTTGTTCCTTCTTACAATTAACGTAATTAAAAACATAAGTTACAGGTAGAAGGCATAATGACTGTTCATGCTCTAAAAGTCCTCAGCTCTTCCCAAGTACATTTTTATTTTTTTTATTTTTTTTTTTTAAAGATTTTATTTATTTGACAGAGAGAGACAGCCAGTGAGAGAGGGAACACAAGCAGGGGGAGTGGGAGAGGAAGAAGCAGGCTTCCAGCGGAGGAGCCTGATGTGGGGCTCGATCCCATAACGCCGGGATCATGCCCTGAGCCGAAGGCAGACGCTTAACCGCTGTGCCACCCAGGCGCCCCCCCAAGTACATTTTTAAAGCTTCCTTCAGTCATAATGCTGTGTCCTCTATTTCCTTTGTAATTTCCTATTATGGCTGGCCCAATCTTGGAACAGTACTAGGCATTTAAAAAGTACTTGGATAGATTGATTTGATTGAGTACTCTTGAAATTAGATTCCAAACATATCCTATTTTAATTCTTCTTGACGGGCAATTCTTCAATGAAAAGGTTTACTGTGAGATGCTTAAAAGAATGCATGCTGGTATTGTCCTTAACAGATACAGAATTTTTTATACTTTAATACTACATTGATGGTGGGTACTAAAGATGACAATAGGAAGATTATAAATCCAGATCTTTTGGGCCAGTCCTTAGAATATGGCAGATAGAAAGGAAAATTGATCCTGGGCTTACCAGTGGATTGCTAAATATCCCAGACTAGTGGAGGGAAGCAGATGGTCCAGACAGCCACTGAATGGACATCCAATATCCCTCCTGCTGTGTCAGTGTTTGGAGATGACCAGTCAGCTGCAGCATCTCTTCCTTCCAGCCCTTTGCACAAATGGCTGGGCACCAGTTACACTGAGCACTGGGCCTAGAGACTGGGATTCAAAGCCCAAAACTTGTTTTGATGTGGGAAAGAAAGGTGGAATGAATAAATAAATGACTGAATGAACAGAACTAAACCTGCATGATGTTCAGGTTTTCTTTCTTGGTCCCCTGGACCCACCAATCCTCAAGTTCAGTTTATTGTCAGGCAATTCAGAAAATAAGCTGGGTTGAAACTATCAAAATTGGTCCAGGAAAGTACAGGCTGATGAGGCATACACACTACAGTCCTATTCAAAGAAAGTTGCAGAATCCAATCTAAACATTTCCGAATTAGCAGATTTTTTTATCAGAGTAAAAATGTCCTATTAAAGCTGAGAGGAATATAAATTATGAGACTAAGCCCTGGAAGCAAGCATCAAATAGAGCAGCCATATAAATCATTCTTTTACATTTACATATTCTTTGAACAAGACTACTCAGATTTAGCCTATGGCACCAGAAATATTCAGAGAGAATGGTGATATGTTTGGAGAAGTGCATTTTCCTAGATAGATTTTTTTACACATTTTTGGCTCCACTGCTCTCCTGTTATCCCTTTTACACACATGATATAGATGTATATGTCTTTTACATATAACTATAGAGAAATAGGCTAATTCCATAAACTATAAATAAAAGCAGCCACATTGTTTTACACTTAATTTTATTTTGGAAGATGTATGAGGCAAATCTAACTGAAACCATCACTGTATTAAAATAAAATGTTTATTTTTTACAAAAGAGTTTTTGGGAGCAATCAGTATTCATGCTGGATATTCAAAGGAGTAATTTGAAGGTGGACCAGGATGACACTCAGATGATGAACAATCTTAACCATTACTGCTTTTTAAATTAAAAACAGCTTTTATACCTCTATTATTAATAATGGTTTGTTATGATATAGAATAGTTACGATGGGTACCCTTTTTCTTTCAAATAGAATCATTGTGACTCTATAGCATAATTCTGCCTTTAAACTTTTCTTAGTATGAATTTCATTTTCAGGTGGTTTTCTAATGAGAACAAATATTTCAAAAGGTTTTAACTGAATCTTGCCATTCAATATCAACACATGGTGCTTTACAGCCTTCCTGATATATCCAAGGAATGCAAGGGTTATACATGAATTCTTATTTCTGGCATACAACTTCCTATGTGAACATTTTTACAAATGCACTCCCCCTTACTTTCCCCTAACCTTGTTTTCTTGTAAATCCCTACCTTTCATGGACCAAAGTAGTGTTAGTCTCGATTAGAAGCCAACAATATAAACAAGAGCTATTGCTTTCAGTAGAGAACATTTGTGTCTTTCACACTACACATCTGTGCATCTATGTTTTATCCAATTTATAGATGACACAGACAACAGTCTATAAGAGAGGAGTAAGGAAAGCAATCTAGCAACAGCTGTACTGATCCAGGTCAACTGAATCTGCAAAAGATTCTTTCTGGATTGTGGTGATAGTAATGAATTCTTTAGATTGCAGTGAATGGTTGGATGAGATAGCAGAACCAAGGACAGGTATCATATACCCTTTTAATTTATTTTGAAGTAGGCCACAGAAAACTAGGAGGCAATTTCAGCAAGTTCAGCCATCACTAAAGAGAAAGTAAATAATTATCATTTCTACAATCCTAAATTTCTAAATCTGGAAATGTGTTCTACAGAGTCATGAAACATTTCACCTATAGAGATGAAACTGATCTTGAAAATACATCATACTTGATTTTTTCATTATTTATAGATGAGAAAACCAAGGATGAAAGAACAAGAGTGATTTATGTAATCAACTGGTGTCAATCAACTAGATTGGAAGATTTTTACTATTCCAGGCTATCTAAAACCCATAAACATTAATAGTACTTATCAAAACATATAAACCTGCTATAATTTTCTATTCTCCAGGGTACTTGCTGAAGTCCTAGAATGCATTGTGTATTCTCTCTCATGTACATATGGTTAACAGATGTAGCAAGGAAAATAGGCCAGTGGTCTGAAGGTCTTGGTTTAGTTCTTTCTCTTGCTACACACTTGCACTGTGTAGGAGAATGACTTAACCTCCCCGCTCTCAATTACTTCATCTATTTAGGAAAAACATTCAACTAGGTTTATATAATTTTCCACCTCTGTAATTTTCAAGGTTTTCAAAAATAACCCATATGATTTTTTTTTCTTTTGTATATCTTCGAGAGTAAGCTTTATCTCAGCTACCAAAATAGCCTACCTACTGCCTGCCCAAAAAGTAACAAAAATAATCCTGAGTTAAGGTATGAAAAATTCTTTGCTCCTAGTTAACATTCCACAACTCAAAGGACAAAAGGTGAATAAGAGTTTATCAACAAATATATTCAAAAGAAAGGAAAAATAATTACTAAAATAGGTTGTTTAATTCCAGATTACTTTTATAAAAACAGTTATTTATTTTCTACTGTTCATTTACCTAAGAGTGCTGAGATTAATGTCACAGGCTACTGATAAAGATAAGAGATATAATCATTGATCTCAAGAAAGGAATATTGATCCTGTGTTATAACTAAGGTATCTACTTCTATGAACTAACTGTAAAAATAATTATTAAATATTTATTACTAAAAATAATTATTACTATGCAAAAAACTACTGTAACCAAAGCTACAAAGGAGCATTTTAATAGCACCAATGTTCTAATACTACTTAAGGGTTAATAGGGTGCTTATCTTTAGATCCTTCTCCCATTAAATGCTGATAGTAGAAGATAAAGTAAATAAAAAAATTAAATTTGTAAAAGTAAAAATCATCTCTTAAGTGTGGCTGGTTGGAAGAAATTCTAACAACAAAATAAATTGAGCATTTCAGATTATTAGGTTTTTTCTTTATTATTACCAAATACCTATATCCTTGATGGTACCGTTATTCAAGGATCAGACTTTCAAATTCAAACAAATAAAAACACACAGCTCAAAACCATGAATATTTTAGAAGTTCATCAAGAGTGCTAATGTGTAAACGATCAGGAATAACCGTATCATTGAATCTTTTGTCCTTCTTCAGAAAGTAAAAAAAAACCAAATAAGCTAATTTAAGACCCTCTGGGTTATAGATTTTAATTGTATTGCAGCAAAGACAGGAGCATAGAAAAATTGGCCATCCTTGATGGCACAACTGCGGTTTTCTCCTAAATGACTTTCTCAAAACATTTAAGAAACTATCCAAATTATTTCTTGTTCTTCTTCAGTTGAATATTTTCCTCTTTTTTTCAAACCAATCAATTATAGAAAGAGCTCTAGAAAGAATTATTTTTATTTCTAAAATTAGCCAAGATCTTTCTTCATATTGAATGTGGAAACAAGTTAGCTCCAGAGCTTCCTAGAACTTATTTCAGGTTCATTACCCAGAGCAGACCATCAAAATAACTGGTCCAGAACATCCTGTTAGTATCAGAAACCATCAGGCAAACTGTCAAACTCTTTATTCTTTCTTGACAAATATCTAGTGGTCTCTGTCTCTGAAACTTAAAACTTATTTCCTCTTTCAATTTGCTTTCAGTGACACAAATTCTTTCAAGTAGTTCTTTCTGAGAGAGATTTTTCTTCCAGAACTGAGCTGGCAGCAGAATGGCTACACAAAGCTATATGTGAACAGATTAATGGTAGTATTTTAAAAATCGTCTTTGCTTTTCAAACTGTAGTCTAAACAAGGCGTGAGGGACATATGCTTTAGACTTTGTAATTCCCCTCTACCCATTGTGTTGTCTTCTCTATCTCCACACTTTTCAAAGTGAATTTTTAAAAGGGATGGATGTTTTAGCATGTCTTCAAAGTTAATTTACAATTATTAATATATAATCAGAAAAAAACACAAAAATAAATCTGTCCTCATTTTTTTTCCTGCTCTCATTCCAGTTATTAAAACTAAGAGTTTAATGAATAAAATTTTTTCACATTATTGGGCTTTCCCCAAATTCTACTTTATTATTTTGCATACTGCTTTATGAATTATAATATTAATTTAGACAGTTTTTGAATGTTTCAATAGAAAATTTACCAACATATACATTTTTGCAGATTCCAAATTCCCATAACAATTCTGATTTTAAAATACAAATAACTAGATGTTTTTATTAAACTTTTTAAATTGGTATTTACTTACTAGTATTAAAATCCCCTATTAATATAAGCACCATTTTCTATGCAAAAGCACCTTTTACTAAAACACTTCTATTCATTTCCCTAAAATAATATTTCTTCACTCCATCAAATTATTAAGAAGGAGGAAAACCCATTAGAACACTGATCGTTCTACCTGTTTCTTACTGACACGATAAACATAAGTTTCAACAGTGGCCAATGCTACTGGTCAAAAGCATATTCCAAAAAAGGTTACCTGTACATCATGCAGATGCTAAATTAGATAAAAAGTATTTTCATCTTTGTATTTCCAAAAACATTTATATTTATTTCATTTCCCTTATCCTTTCAATATTTGTCTTTAAAAGTTTCCTGCCAAACTTTAGTACTTTAAATATCTCGTCCATCTTTTCTTCTGCCAAATCAATCCTCTTTAAGTTTTTTGAAGAAACAAGTGCTTCATTTCATTAAATTTAGTATAGGTATCTTTAGTCTAAATATATTATCACAATAAAACATAAACTAGATTAGCAGAAAATAGTTTCATGAACAATGAGTGCTTCACCAATCAAAAGGCAATTTCATCAGAATAATAGCATCAAAAATAAAATTCTATTACTCTTAAATCTTTCAATCAAAACCTTCATTCATACAAATGATCATTCCAGTATAATAAAAATATTTCTATTTATATGATTTGTACTTATGAAAAATGTTAATTTACTCAAGTATAAAGAAAGAATGGAGGCAAATGCTTTAATATTTGGCACATTATGTTAGGATCCCAGTGTAAAACCTTTTACTTGCATGTAGTGACTACAGGTATTCTTTCCACCAATGCGTTCTTCATGAATACACCAAAAACGTCATCACATGTTATAACAACACTCAAGGTGGCCCTTATCTCAAAAAAGTTGAAGCTAAACATTTAGATAGAAAGTCATATTTTTAAGGAATGTTTAATTTGCCCTGTAGTCATAAAATGTTATAAAGCTTTTCCTGTAAATATTTATATTCATTTTCATACGTATTTCAATTAAAACAACAACTTTCCACACTCTGCCCTTTCAGAAGTGGAATTCAGGATTAACATTTACAAAACAGCTACAAAACATCTACAAAACAGCAATGCAGCAAAGACGCAAAAATGATGCCCAGATTGATGGCTCTTTACAAATCTAATTCTACTGCCATTTGAATTGAACCAAAAACAAACAAAATAAAAACTGGACTGCTGATAGACCTTACCTTCTTGAACTGCTTGAAAAGGGTTGCTTCCATCAACAAATGTCACCGAAAATGTGATTTTCTCAGTCTGTAAAATCTCCTCATTCTGGTTGAGGTCACCAACTGCTGTGCGAAACACCTCATCATCCTTTTTGGCAGATTCATCAAAAATTGCTCCTAGAAAGAAGTGAGTGTTGCCATTAAACAATAATATAAATATTCTGTCATGCTCTCTGGAGATATGCCAAAGAGACTTATATATTTGAAAAATGTATACTTTCACTTAAAGCATGCAGTTTATTTATTACTGAAACACATTGTACTGGAAGCAGTATGATAGCTAAGCACGAATGTAGTTACTTCTTCCAAATGGAAATGATGAATAGTACATCAAATTGTTATTTCAGGAAGAGCTTTGGTAAGACAATATAATAAGTCCAAAAGCTCTTGCAGAACAAAGTGGCTAATACATTAGACATCTCATATCATAATATCTTCAGGAGTTCATAGTTTGAGGAATATTTTTCTGAATATCAGAAGTTAAAATCAAGAAACTGAGAGCCATTCACACTGTGTACAAGGATCAGACTTCTATTGTGATCTTAATTTTTTTTTCATTTTTCTTTTTACTTCCTTTCTTTTTCTCTTGAACAAGGGTTTCAGTATCTTTTACAGTAGTAAATTCAATAACATTTATAGAAAATTTAAGCACATACAAACCTCTGAGCACAGGTAATTTAAGAAATACTTCCTGAAGAATTAATAAAAGTCCTGGTGGGTAATTATGGCCTTTTTCACTCATATACAATAATAATGATGATAAGAGTTGTAGCTAACTTTTATCTGAATGATTGCCCATCAGCAGGGTATTGGTAAAATACACCAGTTCTAGGAGTAAACTGATTTCAAATTCTGACTGCCACTTGTTAAGCACGTGACCTTGAACAGGGGATTCAAATTCTAAGACCCACATTCCACATTTGTAAAATCTAAAAGTAATATCTATCTATAAGAGTTATTAACTGCTTTAAATAAGTTTATCCATGTAAAATGTAAATAAATTGTGCTAACTGAATAGTAAATTTTCAATAAACACTAGTGTTTTCTTATTTTTAGATACTGTAATCCAACATTTTCTGTTAATATTTTTCCATATTGCAGAATCTCATTCAATCCTTAAAATATTTATATGATACACATACTACTACATACACACACAGTTATTAAAATTAAGTTTCAGTGCAAGGAATATGTCAAAGGAACAAGGGCCAGAGTCCTTGACTCCAGTGTCCTTGCTCTAAATCACTATGGGATACTGCCTTTCAGGATTATACACATAAGAATAAAAGTATTTTTATGAGGATCCTGACTTTATTGTAAATCTGGGAGATTCTTTCCCTTCTGGTCACACATGCCTTATTTGTGTTCATTCTGATTCTGCCAGTTCTAAGCAGGAACACGTTTTTAAATTATTTTAAATTATAAACACTGGACCAATGTACTTTTTGCCTTTTTGAGTGAACCAAATGAATTTCCTCCTGACAAAAAAAGACATACGTCCCAAGGTCAATAACACGATAAGGGAATGACTACACATACATATCCACATATACATAATATTGTTTCTGACTATAATATTCTTTGTAGTGTGTAAATATAGAAACAAAACTGTGTTTATATTAAAATGTCTTTTTTCCATATGTAAATACTATATGGGTATTAAACACATACATATAAACAGACTATATATACAGACACAAATATACATACACATGTTTGTATCTATACACATCCAACACATATGTGTACATAGAAGCAGGCATTCTACATTAGCCAGTCTGTTGATTTTATGCATTTGTGACTAAAGCCCAAAGCCTTCTAGTGAAAGACAGATCATGATATTAAACATGCATTATTAGAGTCAATACATGATAAAGCAAGGGTGAAACTATGTCTATTTCTGACAAGTATGGCAGGTTACTTTTGCCCTCTTCACCTTAAATGGTCTCATGATGGGGAGGCAATTATTAATTTTCACTAGCGAAGGCAGAGTGTCTAACAGGCTTTTTGTGTGAATCTAGTTTTCTCTTATCCCTGCTCTTTTATATTTGCATGGAATGTACTAACTTTGACCAGCCTCTTCAAACCCTTGCTTTCTATTTCTTATAGTGTATTTTGAATACCTGTCCACAGCTAAGAGCATGAGAAAGGACAAAGAATTTTTTAATTGATATATAAAGTAATTCCTATTTACATTATGTGTCTATTAGTTAGGAAATTAATATTTTATTAATTTAATCAAACATATTTTATAGTTGTTAACTTTTGCCCTCGCATATCACTTCTGAAACAGGATGAAATCTACTTTAGAAACAGTTTTTGTGAAATTAGTCAGACAATAAATGTTAGATATATCTTGCTCATTTTAAGCCACATTCATGAAGATGCATTTTAATTTGTGATAATTGTTATTAGAATCTAGATTAATCATTACACTGAAATTTATTACTATCAGATTCAGATATACAAAATTTCTTTAGCGGTTTGTTAGAAAGTGTGATATAAATGTACTATAATTGGAGCTGAAATAACCAATTCATTTTAAACCAGATAATCCAAATGTCTACCCACAAAGAAGTGATGTATGTTTATATAAAGATGCTTCAGCTTGTCATGGATTCTAAATGGGTCTTTTAAAAGAAGAGTTCCTAATCAACCTTGTTTTAAAGCAGGTGATATTATTGACTTCTGCTGAGTATTGGTAACACATTTTCAATGGAAGCATTTAACTGTTACCTGACAGAACACTTAAGACTGCCTTAAACACTAAACCTGACTTAAATGGCAGAAACCTACGAAAATGATAGCAAATTAGTCAATTCCATTCTGAATTAAGATACACTGAAAGGAAATGCAGAAAAGAAGCAGCTCATCTTTCTGCAAACAGCAAGAAGTAAATAGAAGAAAGTTTCATCTTACTGCACACAGCATAACCAAAGAACAGGAAATCCTATCAACATTTCAAATCCAGTTATTTATTTACTTTTTTTCTTCAGCTATAAAATCTCATCTTAGATTTGGCTTTTAACCAAAAGAGTACATGCAGCATTTTGTATTAAGCACAACTATTCTGAAAACAGCCCAGTGAGTTCCACATGCAGAATCTCACACAAAAAAGATTCTTTATTTCACGCACTTTCCATAGTATAGCGATGCCATCTTTTTATCCTTTCTATCAATGCACATATATTATAAGTCTAATCCGATACCAAACATCTTAGATTTACTGTTTTTGAAATTTTATAGAGTCCCTCGAATGCAACATTCGTAACTATATAGTTAACATGATGACACAGCATCTAGTTCTTTCCCAGGTATTTTTATCAGCATTTTTTAACTGTTAGTTTTATTTTACAAACTTGAGGTGCAAAACAGATTCAACTTATTGTCCAGGTGAAATAATTCTTCCACCAATTACACACACACACACACACACACACACACACAAAGTCTGATCAACAGATTATACACTATTTACACTCCACACTGGTCAAACTGGAAGGAAGAATAACCAAGCAATAAGCAGACTAGGAACACCTCCTAAACATTCCCATTATACCAATTTGTAATCAGTCATTTCATTATTAGGGATTGATGATCTGCTCCTTCCGTGAGGGGGAAAAAGGCTTTACTTATCCTTATACAAAGAGAGTGACATATACTGGCAATGATATATACATTTTGTTTTGTTTTATTTTGAATTAATTTGAGAGAGAGACAGAGAGAGAGAGAGAAAGAGAGGGAGAGCTTGTTGAGGGAAGGGAGAAAGAGAGACTCCCAAACAGACTCCCTGCTGCGTGTGAAGCCCAACGTGGGGCTTGAACCCACAACCCTGAGATCATGACATGAGCCGAAATCGAGTTGGACACTTAACCGGCTCAGCCACCCAGGAGCCCCATATATATGTTTTTAAATACAAACGACAACATGTTTACTTGTCTTCTTAAATCTTATATCTTAGATAGTAAAGAATTAAAGTTTATAGTAATATTAAAACCATACTGACATCTTTTTTTTTCCTTGTTGTGTAAGGTCATCTGTACAAGTCAGTATTTTATACCATAAAAACTTTTTACACAAATTCATATTTGCAAATATGTTTGCTAAGTAAAACATTATTAGAAGTTACTAACCTGACCAACTCCATAATTCCCACAAACATTAGAAGCTTTAAGAAACATTAAGCTTATGGGACACCTGGGTGGCTCAGCATTAAGCCTCTGCCTTAGGTTCAGGTCATGATCCCAGCATTCTGGGATTGAGCCCTGAGTCAGGCTCCCTGCTCAGCGGGAAGCCTGCTTCTCCCTCTCCCACTCCCCCTGCTTGTGTTCCCTCTCTCACTGTCTCTCTCTGTCAAATAAATAAATAAAATCGTTAAAAAAAAAGAAACATTAAGCTTAGAAGCATTTTTACCTTCGTGTCTTTATTCATGGTGTTGACTCTATAATGGATGTATGTATGCTTGTTTCATTAGAAAAATATTCTTTCCTGGGTCATAGAAACTATTTTTATACTTTGTGTATAAAAGGGAGCCTGGATATATTAGAATTAGTCAAGAAATAGTAATTGATTGATTTTTCCTTATGTTTAATTACGCATAATATTATTTTTAAAAAAAGACAACTAGATTCAAAGACAGGAGCAAAAATGTGAGTTACAACTAACTCTGAATTAAAACAAAAGTAGACTTACTAATGTACTTGCAGGTGAATTTATTATCACAGTCATTATCATGACTCCAGAATACCCAAATTATTCAGCAAGGTATTAATCATACACTTGTATTTTTAGTTTGAATATTTATATTCTTTTTTTTTCATATACATATAAGAGGCAAATGGAAGAAACATTGTTTAGTTAGTAAGATAATGGAGGAAAGAAGATGTCTTCATCTAGATCAGAGTTTTCTCTAAAAATATTGAGAAATGTTTTGATACATGTTTGAAGAAATTTTTCTAGTCAGAATTATTGGATGATCTCTGTCTCAAATTTTATATAACTAATATACCATATAACTTTTAAAATAAATAATTCTAAATATTGAAAGGAGTATCAACACATCTACATTACCCTTACATGATCAATGTTTAAAACCTTATCATCTAAAAAGACATGTTATGAAACAACTGCCCAAAGTACATGGTTGGATATCAGAGTTGCAAATAAAATCAGAGAGAGCTCATCTTTTTTCAGTAATGAAGTTCAAAAATCTTCATTTAATTTTGCCTAATATATATAAACTCTTTATGGTATGTAGCTTTAAAAAAGAATAAGCTTTTCAAAGGTGCTCTATGAAATGAATCTATTTTTCTTTGAAGCAACAGAATAGATTCTCCTGGCTTCTCTCTCTCTCTGCATTTTTTCCTCTTCTCTTTTTTCTTCCCATATATTCATGCATCCATCCATCCACCCCTCAAAATAACCTTCCCTCAACACAGAGATAATCATCAAAGCCAAGCCATGTTGTTTCTTAACAAATAATTTGCTGACAAGACAGCTGAAATCTATTACATGTTGAATCAGACCATAGCAAAATTAAGATGCCTTGATAAGATCACAATAGAAGTGGGCAACTGGGGATTTCATAGACTCACAGATGAAAGAAATTTTAAAGATGGTTTATACAAACTCCATTTCTTCAGAAAATGTAGTGAAAAGAGTTCAAGTGATTTAATAAAATTACACAGCCAAAAGTTAGAAGGAATAGAGTAGGAATTTAGACTTTCTGGTTTCAAGTTTGGAGATATTTCTTCCATATTATGTTTTTTTTCTTCATTTCAAGCATTTACTTTATGAAAAAAACATACACATACATAATGTCAGGTATAAGTATTCATATATGCTATATATAACAAGCTATATCATTCATATATGTGTACGTGTGTGTGTGGGTACACATACACATTCAATAACTATAACTACCTCTGGTGATTAACATATCAAATTCATTTGCCATAAACTATGAAGTACTGAAAATTGAAGAATCATAGCAAAACTTGAACATAAGACTATTTTTACATAAAATGTATTGCATTTGCCCTAGAGGCATAAACGATTCAATAAAGAGAAAAAAGCAAAAATCTCTGCTTTGGGAAAATTTACTGGTCATAGTAGAATTATAGTTTTTCAGAGCTATTCAGAATTGTTAAATCATCATTTTTCTTCACTGTTTGGATACTATTATTCACAAGTAGGTGGTTTTTTCTTAATTCTAATAATGCACTCTATATACACGAGTTGTTTGTTGCACAGATATCCAAATCAAGAGATCTTTAACTTTTTTTACATCTACTATGGTATTCCCACTATGTCAAGGGAAATTATACATACATTTCAAAAGAACAACAAATAATGGAAGACATTATAAATACCTCAAAATCGGATTTCCCTTTTATTTCACCCTCTATTTAAATTGCTCTCAGTTCACAGAAGAAACAAAGTTAAACACGTTCCATACTACTAGGCACCAAGACAAATTAGCAGAATTGTGACCAAATGAAATAAACATTTTCTATACAATTTAGCATCTCCACTTGAGCATACAGACTACCATTTCAGTGGGATATTATTACAATGAAGGTAGTGTGTTTATGTGTATGCCTGCATGTATGCATATGTGTAGATGTATAAAACTATCTGTCCGGATAATATTAATTACTTTGAAATATCCTCTGTAATTTAATTCTCTATTATAAATGTTTTCCGCAGTCCCTTCTTATTCAACAGAAATATTCCCAATAGGCTCTATGCTAATACCTTGACAGGCATGAAGTGGGGTTTTTAGAACTCCTTCTTTCATCAAGAGGTATATTTTCCTCAGTTCACCTTATCTAATCATCACACTCTGACTAAGGAAGTAAATCAAAACAATAATTCTAATTGGAAGGGAAGTGCTGGATATACACCAAATTCATGACAATTAGCAAATATTATTCTGAATCACAGAAAATTTTACTCTGTTGTGTTTCTATCAAGTTTATAATAATTGAAATAATAACAGTGAAAGCAATTAACATGTGTTAGTAATATGAACTGTACTAAGTGGTTAACTGGCATTATATCATTTAGTTTTGATGAAAAACCTCTGATGGAAAATGAGGCTCAGATTAAGTAACCTTCCTGAGACCTTAAGCTTGTAATGACTGGCAGAATTAACAGCTTTCCATTAAAAAACCTTCCTTAAAAAATTGAGTTTAATATACAGGAATATATTCATTATTATAAATTTCTGTATTACCAAGTGATAGGAACAATTTTACTTTCATAACTATCACAATAAAATTTTTGTATGTTAAAATTCTCAAATAGGTTTTAATTTTTTGTTGGAGAAATTTTTATTAACTAGGATTAGCTTATAAAAGTTTCCAAATAATATTTTTTGCATAATTTTTGTAGATGCAGTATTTACCACAATGATTTAAACTGTTCTATTTAAAGAGTAATTAGCTCATGTATTCACCCAATTTTTGCTCAAACTTTATGTTTAATTTCTCTTTTTCAATAATCTCACATATACAAGGAATTAAATCGAGGCAAATTTTTAAACATTAGGTTAAATGGTAATTTTTACAGAGTAAAACAGAGTAATGTTAAGTGGATTCTAGTAACATATGCATTTTGATATGTTCTTAAATGCAGGGTTCAGAACAAATCTCTAGCCTTTCATTTTTTAAAGAGTTAGAATTTTTTTTTCACTTTGGTGACTAATGATCCTGATAGAATGACAATGCCAGAGTCATTTATGTATTAAAGGACTTTAATAATTTACTTGGGTATATAATATTCAAATTGTGACCAGGTATAGAAACTAACTGCTTCATTATCTCCCAGTGTTTAATGATTACTTGGCACTTTGTTCTCAGAGTTCAAAGTACATTATAATATTAACTTCCACTTTACCCACCATAATTATCTAGTTTATACGTGAGCATCATTCTTGTTTTAAAAATAGATAATCAAGTTCAAAGAGGATAGTGCCAAGATCACGGAATTAGTTAGGGATATGGTGTAGAAAGATATAACTGTAAAGAGATAAAATCCCATGCAGACCATTAAAATGATTATACATAAATACTTGAAGGCATATTATAAATTTTGAAATATTTTTATATTGTAGATACCTTTAAATTTTCATTTTTTCTCAAAATATTATGATAAAGTGACAAGAGCAATTCATAGACCAAAAAGTCAAATTTTCAATGACTGTCCTGAGATTTCAGACAAGGGCATTTATGTTAGAGTTTATGTTGTAACATTTCATCACAGTGTGAGCTAAGTCAAATTCTTGAAGGGGTTCTTCATTGTAACAAAGGCCTTTTACTCAGCCCAAATCTCCAATAACATTTGAATTCATATTTCATTTGGAATTTTTGTAAAGTTATACAGAAACCCAAAGCAATTTACACTGATAATACTTTCAATTGAATATTTGACTTTGTTGTATGTTTTATAGAAGTCTGTGGAACAAAAGGAAATGCAGGTTGCTTAACAAACAGATAATCTGACTCTTCCATGTGGAGGATAACAGGAAGCTAATCTTTAACATAATCATTTTATGTTGGAACATAAATACTCTTTGATTAGATTATGCATTTTTATGTACGTCTGGTGTTTGGGGAACAAATATTACAAATTAGGTCTTCTATTAAGAATTATTTATAATTTTCAAAAGACTACTAAATATTGAGAGATCAATAATCAGTATTATTTTCTTTATAAAAATAGCACTATTGGGGCTCCTGGGTGGCTCAGTCAGTTGAGCATCAGCCTCTAGGTTTTGGCTCAGGTCATGATCTCTTATGGGTCCTGGGAGTGAGCCCCGCATTGGAGATAAGCTCAGCGGGGAGTCTGCTTGAAGATTCTCCCTCCAGCCCTCCCCCAACTTTCATGTGCTCACAGGCTCTCTCTCTCTCCCTAAAATCAATAAATAAATCTTTTCAAAAAAATAGCACTATTTACAAAGGATTCTGGGAAGATCGTGGAGTAGGAAGCATCAGGAATTTTTTTCCCTATTTAGACAACAATTGCATTGGCAGATTCTGTCTGATAACTATTTTGGAAGTCTGAATATATTGATGGATTGCAACTTCCAGAGGAAGGCTTTGAGGGTAAATTGTGGTTAATTTTGGTCAATTTCAGCCTTTAGGGCAGTAACAGCTACCCATCTTCCACCCCTCAGCCATTTGGTAAGCAGTTTTAAGTGTAAGCCTTTCCAGGAGCAACTTGCACACAGTTTGTGGGAGCCAGGGTGGGCAAAAAGAATTCCGCCCTCCAAATACAGGGGATCTGCACTCTGCCACAGATGGCTGATTGCTGCTTCTGATCTTAGAGGTATAAAAAGAGACTGGAAGCCAGTGTTGTACTCGCCTCCACTGTTGCATGCTCCTCCCTCTCTGGTTGAAGTGACTTCCAAAAGATTAAAAAGTCACCACTCACATAATCCCCCTTCATTTTTCTTTTTTTCTCCTTTGGGAGCCAAACATTACCAATGGACATTTAGAAACATATTATCTATTTTTAAAACAAGAATGATGCTCATGTATAAACTAGATAATTATGGTGGGTAAAGTGGAAGTTAATATTATAATGTACTTTGAACTCTTTCCTACATACACAGGAAAATTAAAAAGTCAATGCACATGCCCAGTAAAAGGTGCAGGTTGAGACAAGAACTGAAAAGACTTTAAATTTACATTTCAGGCTGATCCTTGACACAGAGATGACCTACAATAATTTAAAAAAAAACAATAAATAAAAGCAAAAACAAAAACAGCAAACTCTGAGGAAAGAAGAGAATGTGACTTCCAGAGTTAACCTATTTTTCAATTGAAATATCCAGTTTTCAACAAAAAAATCATATGGTATATGCAGAAATGAGGAATATATGGCCCATTTGGAAGAAAAAATTAAATTAACAGAAATCATCCCAGAAAAAGACCTAGTGGTAGGGCTATTAGAGAAAGATTTTAAAATAGCTGCCTTAGAGATATCCCTGAACTAAGGAAAGATGTGGGGAAAGTCAAGAAAACAATGAATGGACAAATAGAAATATCAATAAATATATTGAAAACCTAAAGAAAAATGAAAAACGAAATCTGGAGCTGAAATGTACAATAACGGAAATGAAGAAGTCGCTAGAAGGACTCAAAGAACAGGCAGAAGAAAGAATCAGTGACCTTGAAGATATGACAATGGAAATTACCAAGTCCAAGAAAAAGGAAAAAAAAAAAAATGGTTGAAGAAAAGTGAACAGAATCTAAGGGATCTGTGGGACAACATCAAGAAGACCAACACACATTGTGGGATTCCCAAAATTTGGTAAAAGACAACAGATATAAACATCTAAGAAACTCAGTGAACTACAACAAAGGAGCACTCAAAGAGTGCTCAATGAGTGTATATGTGTATACACATTGAGTGTATACACTCAATGAGTGTATACGCACTCATATACAAGGGATTCTCAATACTATTATCAACAGATTTCTCATTAGAAACTTTGGAGGCCAGAAGGCAGCAGGCAAAATTAAGGGAGAAATTAAGATATACCCAGATAAAAGTTGACAGTATTCATTATCATTAGATCTGCTCTGAAAGAAAAGCAAAAGGGAGTCCTACAGGTTGAAATGAAAGGACTTGTCACAGCAGCTCAAACCTACATGAAGAAATAAAGATCACGGAAAAGTTACCTTTAAATATACGGGCAATTATTAAAGTCAGCATTATTGTAATGACAATCTGTAACTCCAACTTTTTTATTTCTACATAATTTAAGACACTAATACATATTTTATAAAAAGATAATTATTAGTCTAGAAGCTAGTATTATTGTAAGTTTGGTTTTCTACATAATTCAAGAGTCTAAGATTTTTTAAGTATTAGTTTATGTTCTGGGCACACAATGAATAGAAATGTAATTCTGTGACATCAACAACTGAAAGGGTTGGGGATGGAGGTATAAAGGAGCAGAGTTTTGTATGTTATTAAATTATAGCTGGTATAAATTCCAAGTAGAGTGTTATTACTTTAGGATGTTAAGAATAATCCCCACGGTGACCACAAAAAAAAACAGCTATGGAATATACACAGAAGGAAATGAGAAAGGAATTTAAATGTTTAAATGTTAAAATAAAAAACTTTAAATGTTACCCAAAAACACAACTAAATAAAAAAGAAGACAGTAATGCAGGAAATGAGAGAAAAAAAACTTACTAAGACTCAAGGAAAACAAAGAGCAAAATGACAGGAGTCCATTCTTTTAATTATCTCACATGTTATAAACTCTCCAATCAAAAGACAGAATTTGGCAGAATGGTTTAAAAAAAAAATGTCCCACTATATACTGTCTGCAAGAGACTCACAAAATATTTGTAAGTCATATATCTGATAAGAAATTAATATCCAGGGGCGCCTGGGTGGCACAGAGGTTAAGCGCCTGCCTTCAGCTCAGGGCGTGATCCCGGCATTATGTGATCGAGCCCCACATCAGGCTCTTCAGCTATGAGCCTGCTTCTTCCTCTCCCGCTCCCCCTGCTTGTGTTCCCTCTCTTGCTGGCTGTCTCTATCTCTGTCAAATAAATAAATAAAATCTTTTAAAAAAAAAGAAATTAATATCCAGATACAGAGAGAACTCCTAAAGCTCAACAAAAAACAATCTAGTTCAAAAATGGACAAAAAATTTGACCAGACATTTTTCCAAAGAAGATATGTAAGTGCTCAATAAGTTCATGAGAAATCTGTTGATAAAAGATGCTCAGCATCACTAATCATTAGGAAAATGCATATCAAAACTACAATGAAATATCACCTCATACTAATTAGAATGGTTACTATCAAAAATAACCAGAAATAACAAGGGTTTGTAAGGATGTAGAGAAATTGGAACCCTTCTCTACCATTTGTGATAATGTAAAATGGTACAGTTGATATAGAAAACAGCATGGCAGTCCTAAAAAAAAAATAGAATTACCATGTGATCCAACATTTCCACTTATGACTATACATCTTAGAAAATTGCAAGCAGGGTCTTGAAGAGATATTTGTACACTCATGTTCATAATATCATTATTCTCAATAGCTAAAACATGGAAGCAACCTGTGTGTTTATTGATGGATGAATGGACAAGCTAAATATGGTATATACATACAATGAAATAGTATTCAGTCACAAGAATGAAGGAAATTCTGAAGTATGGTACAATATGGATGAACTATGAGGATGTTACGCCAAGTGAAATAAGCTAGTTACAATAAAACAAATACTATATGAATTCACTTAAATACTGACAGTAGTCAAAATCATAGAGAGAGAAAGGAGAATGGTGGAATTCTGGGGCTGAAGGAAAGGGGAATGGAGAGTTTTTGTTTAATAAGCATAAAGCTTCAGTTTTACAAGATGAAAGGAGTTTTTAAAACATATAGTGGTGATGGTAGCAAAACTTTATGAATGTACTGAATACAACCAAACTGTATATTTAATAATGGTTAACATCATAAATTTTATGTTATGCGTATTTTACCATTAAAAAATTGGAAAAGAATGGGATTGTTTAACTCTTTAAATTATTTTCCATAATTTCATGTTGATTTGTGAAGTAATCCAGAGCTTTATATCTTGTTTCAGTCCCTTTCTCCATATCATGCATTTGTTTGAAGCAATGTCCTATTATCGCAAATTTAACTGCCATGACAAGAAAAGAAAGAACTGGTTTCTGAAAAGAGACTTTTTTAACACTGCATAGCAATTCAAACTGTTCCCAAACTGTAATGATGCATTTTCAAAAAAAAAAGCAAGAAGGTATCTTCTTGAAAAGCACATTCACTGGGAAGACTTCCAGATATTTTTAGATGGAAGAGATATAACTTTTTTTTTTCTTTTGTAACAATTCACTAGATCCTTTTAATACTACCTTCAATTATCATAAAAAACTGAGAGAACTGGTATGGTACTATAAGTAAAACGACATGTCAAAGAAATACCTTGTGTGGAAAAAAAAAGTGTGAATTCTATGCTCTTGGAAGAGTGAAACTCATTTTACACACAAATAATTTAGTTTAGGCTATCTTCTAGATAGTAAAAATCAATTTTTCTGCATAAGTCAAAAATTCACTCTGCTTCTAGATAAAAACAAGTATTTTACCAATCTGAGTTGACTTAGATAAGTCACTTGAAATTAAGCACTTTAGAACTGTATAGCATTGTCTTCATTTCTAAAGAAAAGCAGGCATCATGTGGTATATTTCAGGTAGGGAAAAGCTACCCTTCTGACATATATCTTAAACTTCATAGTTTTATTAACTCTGAATTCACTTACAGTTTTATCTTCTTTATTACATGAGCACTTAAACAATTAAAACCAAAAATTTTATGGAAATCTATGAACTTTTTCCCCAAAATGTCCTATTGTGTGCTGTTTTATACACTGAATAAGGAAATGTGTTAAGAAGCAACATATAGGTATTGCTAGAGAGCTGCCCTACAAAATATTTCATCAACAGTGAGAAAACAGTGGTTCTATTATAACTACAGACTAGCCAATAGTGAGACAGGAGTTTCCTTATGAGGATGACAATATTTTTGGAGTATTTACTAGTTGTAAGTGGTTGCAAAATGGACCCAATTTCTCTCATCTATAAAGATCTGTTTCATAATTGTCATTTTTACCATCTACAAGTCAAATATTTTAAAAGAATCAACTTTCAAGTACTATTTCTAAATTCTTGCATAAAATAAATCTTACAAATATGGCCAAAGCTGTGTATGTTTGCTTACCACTGTTTCATTCTTAAGAAAAGAGCAATAACATTTTTTAAACTGAAATTCCTATTTACATAGCTCTCTTCATCCCCATTTTACAGATGAGAACACCATATTACAAAATCACTGTTAGGTGAATTACCGAATCACAAAGTTAAAAAGTAAATGAACTAGAACTTGAATATAGGCCTTTGTAGATTCAAAAACCTATAGCTTTTATACTAATAGACCGTATCTATGTTGAAAATTTACCCCACTCCTGAGAAAAAATATTCCGCTTTTAGAATAACGTGGTGAAAAAAGAGACAACAATGAATGCCTTCACACTGTGCCCTTAATTCATCTCTTTAGACAGTCTGACTTACTGACATGATATGTAGCATTCCTCTTTTGAAGAAAAAGAAAATAAAACAGCAGCTGGAAAGAGGTGATAACTTAAATGAGCTGTGGGCCATGTTAGTAGAGATGACAGCAATACACTATTGCCTTTTATTAACCTCTTGAGAAATGATTTTAAAAGTCAAAATATGTCCAGTAAAAGTGCTTACTTATGGTATTTAATGTAAAGCAATTAACCACAAAGTACAAGTTTTAAAAAAAGTCAAGTTTGGAAAAAATTCTACTGCACTGCTGAGACGCGAACATTCTTAGGTGAAGTGTATGAAGAAAACGTAAGTAGATTCCTAGAGATACCCTATTACTGTTTTCCTATCTTAAGATTTGAAGTTAAATTTCAAATAAATATTACAGGGATTTTTTTCCCAATAAAAAATGTAAACAAATTTTCTTTCCTTTAACATAATTTCTAAAACAAACTGACATAATATTTATATCTGTAAATTTTAGTTGGTAGGTGTACGGATGAATGTTTGTTATGTTCAACTCTATGCACTTTTCAGTGTTTTTACAAAATGGTCATGATTTAATGGTGAAATAATCTGAAACAACTTTCTTGATCCAGAATTTGAATAAAATATATACAATGTTATACAATGTACTATATCAAAATCATGATTATAAGAATTCATATATCCATACTTATTATTCATATAAACATACCTATGTGATTCTATATTTAAAATATTATTTCACTTACATCTTCTGTTTTATTAAGAAGTCAGTTCCCCAAGTTTCAAACAATCAGATGTGAAAGGCTATAAGACATCTTTTTATGAACCCACTGTAAATAAAAATTTAAAAATTAAGTTTCAAAATGGTTCAGAAATTCATTGCAAGACTCTTATCTGGAGCTCATAAAGCCTCAGATTCTTTTTTAATTTTTTTATTATTTTTTTATTACATTCAATTAGCCAGCATATAGCACATCATTAGTTTTTGATGTAGTGTTCAACAATTCATATAGTTGTGTATATAACACCCAGTGCTCATCACCACATGTGCCCTCCTTAATACCCATCACCCGGTTACCACATCCCCCCACCCACCTCCCTTCTGTTACCTCAGTTTGTTTCCCAGAGTCCAGAGTCTCTCATGGTTTGTCTCCCTCTCTGATTTCTTCCCATTCAGTTTTCCCTCCCTTCCCCTGTGGTCCTCCGCACTATTCCTTGTGTTCCACATATGAGTGAAACCGTATGATAACTGTCTTTCTCTGCTTGACTTAATTCACTTAGCATAATCCCCTCCAATTCCATCCATGTCTATGCAAGTGGTGGGTATTCATCCTTTCTGATGGCTGAGTAATATTCCATTGTATATATGAACCACATCTTTATCCATTCATCTGTTGAAGAGCATCTCGTCTCCTTCCACAGTTTGGCTATTGTGGACATTGCTGCTATGAACATTGGGGTGCTTCTGCCCCTTCTTTTCACTATGTCTGTATCCTTGGGGTAAATACCTAGTAGTGCAATTTCTGGGTTGTAGGGTAGCTCTATTTTTAGTGCAAGCTGGTACAGCCACTCTGGAAAACAGTATGGAGGTTCCTCAAGCCTCTGAGATTCTTAATGAAAATGTAAGGCCAGCTAATCCCATCATGATTCTCACTTCTGGCATCTCTGGTTATTGTCCAAAATGTATGTTTCTTTAATTATATCTTACTGTTTTCTCCCTATTTTTTCTTTAAATTAAGGTTTTCTATACTTTTCCACAAGTACTATTCTCCATTCTGACCACCTCATTCCAGTGTAATCAATTCTATTAATATTTTCAACTCCTTTATGGACAAACGCTGGCTTTGGATAAACCTCAGCCTTCTCTTGAAGACAAGAGTTGGAGATTTGTATTTTCAAATGCTGGACCTATTGCAACCAGAAATAGGAAGTTAACATTGCTTAGCTCCTTAAAAACAATTCCAAACTATTCTCTTCTAAAATAGTAAAATCATCTCTTCTGAAATCCTTGACATCTGGCTATACCCTATTATCCTCCTCATCATTGTCACTGACCACCTCCTCACCAACTAACTGATGTATTAAATAAAGTGGAACCTGGTTGAGAATTCTTCTCTCTATTCCAAATCTTGCCATTATCCTGAGTGATACAGTTGGTAGGTATATGTTCATGACTTATTATGAGATATACATATGATGATTCATCCATCATACTAACAATGCAATTCTGGGCTTTCTTATTTCTAATGTCCATTAACCTTCAAATCCATGACCAATCACTAGTCCCAGAATCACCTGTATATACTCTACATGAGAAATCTTGAAATTTAATACCTTACTCTCTACATTGTCCTTCTAGACATTGCATTCTAATGGAAAACACATTCTTTTTTTTTTTTTAAGATTTTATTTATTTTTTTGACAGAGAGAGACACAGTGAGAGAGGGAATACCAGCAGGGGGAGAGGGAGAAGCAGGCTTCCCGCTGAGCAGGAAGCCCGATGAGGGGCTCAATCCCAGAACACTGGGATCATGACATGAGCCCAAGGCAGACACTTACCGACTGAGCCACCCAGGCGCACATTATTTTTTTTTTTTTTAATGGATAATCCATTCAAATACACCAGTTCTTCAGCCACATAGAAACTTCCAACCTGACCAAGTTAATGAATGTTCCCCTTTACTGAAACAGTGATAACTAGCAGAGTAAAAAGGAAGTGAAGCAAAATTTCCCTTTTGTATATTTTATGTATCAAATATCTATCAAAAGGCAAATGGAGAAGTTAGGTAGACAATTGAATATATGGAAATGAAACACAAGAGAAAGAGGTCTGAGTTGAAATATACAATTGAAAGTTATCAACATACATTTATAAATTAAAAGGCCTGTGAATGGGCATGATCATATAAGAAATAGTGTAAATGGAGTAAAGGTGAGGAACGGAACAGACCCCAGAGGCAATCCAGTCTTAATGAGAAGGTGAGAAACAAGCAAGGATAGATTAGAAGGAACCATCATTGATGTAGGAGGAAAACCAAATAAAAATAACAATTAAAGAAAAAGAAAAAGAAAAGAAGAGAAGAGAAAAGAAAAGAAAAGAAAAGAAAAGAAAAGAAAAGAAAAGAAAAGAAAAAAAGGGGCGCCTGGGTGGCACAGCGGTTAAGCGTCTGCCTTCGGCTCAGGGCGTGATCCCGGCGTTATGGGATCGAGCCCCACATCAGGCTCCTCTGCTATGAGCCTGCTTCTTCCTCTCCCACTCGCCCTGCTTGTGTTCCCTCTCTCGCTGGCTGTCTCTATCTCTGTCAAATAAATAAATAAAATCTTAAAAAAAAAAAGAAAAAAAAAAGACGCTTTCTCAATATTTGGGAATGGTCAACTATATGAATTGCTACTCAAAACAGTAGTTATATGAGTACAGATAAGTATTCTTGTTCTGTTTTTAGTAACATGAAGATTGTTGATTATTTTAATAAGAGCAATCCAATTGCAATGGTGCTGGTCAGAGTGGAAGTCAGACTGAAATGGGTTAAAGAGTGAATGAGAAATGAGAAAGTGGAGACAGAGTTTCAACACATTTTTAAATAATTACCCTGACATAAAGGCCCTATGCTTATCTTTCTCTCATTAGACTAGAAGCCCCCAAAAGACAAGACTAATGTTTGAATTTTCATCAAAGTTAATAGACCCTAGTGTCTGGCACAGTGTCTTCCATTTAATAGGCATTCAATATTTGTTTGCTGAACTGCAGTGGTAGAGCCAGAATTCTGAAACATAGTGATTTAACTCAATTAGTGATAGAGCTTTAAAAATAAACATACCTCCCCAGATATACCAAATCAGAATCTATGTGAATCTATAAACGTTAATAGATATACTTTTAAAAGAAGGTATAACAATGTGAGGAAACGTTTTTCTTCTAATTAAATTGTCCAAAAAATGTAATGTGTTTCCTCTTATAGTTCAGTAGTATTTACAGAGGCTGGAAAACATTACAATTTATGTATTATAAAACGATAGGGTAGGTAACTTTAAAACCCCTCCAAGTCTGAAATATTTACTTCTTATTTGTATTTCAAAACAATTTTACACTTCAAAGTCTGACAAGATGACAAGGCTCCTCATTCCTGCTGCCAAATCAAATATGCAGAAAATTCAGAAGAGTAAAGTAGTATGTGTCTGAGGAACTAACATAAGAAGTCAGAAAACTTGAAGGAGACAAAAATTGTAAAAGCTAGCTGCAATGTGGGAGGCAGCCAGGAATGGCATCTCAACATATCTGCAGAAACAGTGAAATCATTCCAGGGGCTTACAGAGTCTTCTCAGAGACCCTCATACTCAGCCTGTTGCTCCTTGACATCCAGTTACCCCAGCCTCCTTGTTCCTAGAACATATAACCCATGTTCCCATGTCAGAGGTCTTCATTTTGTTCTTCCTTAGGCTTGGGATGCTCTTCCCTCTAAACAAATGCATAACTGGCTTTCTCAACAGCTACAGGTCTTTGCTCAAATGATACCTTCTTAGTGACACCGTCTTGATCACTTTATTTAAAATTTTAAACTCTGCCTGTACTCCCTTTCCTTCTTCCCTGATTTATTTTTTTGACATAGTACATATTACCATCTGATACACTACATATCTTAACTCTTTATTTATTGTTAATTTTCTTCCTTTCTCTAGACTACAGGTTCCATGAGGCAAAGGATTTTATCTGTTATATTCATTAAAAAGAAATCATCAGTGCAAAGAAGGGCACTTGTTGCATATTAGGCAACAAATATTTGTTTAATACATGAAATATAATTATATAATTGAATATTTAAAAAGCTACCACCAGTCATAACATTAATAGAATAATAATAGTTCTACAAAATATTTAAACTACGTATACTAAGGTCTTGAGTCAAAATTATTGTTCAGACACCCACACCTCAGCTCTATTTGCTATTGAGGTCACCTTGTAGATAGCTTTTATAAGGCAGTGCAAATCTGAATAGGCTAAGAAGTTTCATGCTCTAGAGTCCCATTTTCCCAATAAAACTTTGTTATTTCTCTAAATGCAATTAGAGATTTATTTGTGTAAATGCTTAATAAATTCCAAAGGTCCTTCTTGAATTAAGATACAACAAACAAAGCAGAACTAATCATAGTTTCATAATGCTTAATAAATTTTCAAATATGCTATGAATCTAGGCAAGCAACTTTTTCTGAAGAAGTTGCAAGTATAAGTTAAGCACTTTTTGTAAAGAAATTTCCGTTAAAACTGGAAATCCATCAGATTATAACCTGAAGGAGAAGAGTTCCTAAAGGTCATCTAATTCAGTTAAAAGGAAAGCCATGGGTAGATAAATCATGCTTTTATATATATATAACTATATATACTAGAAAATAAGACATACTCTATAATTTAAGAAAATTTATAAATATAATTTTTGAAGCTTAATGTGTCAGAATTAAGAAGGAATTAAAAAAGAAAAAGCAACGTCATTATATAGCTTGCTAATGACAACTAGAGGCTATTCGATACAACAGCTTTTTGGTGGTATTTGAGCCATTTCATAAATTAATGTCAACATCCTACTCCTGTAGTATGTCAACAACACAAAAGTAGTATATACACAAATTAGTGAAAAATTAAATGCAGATGTGATCATTTTTAACTTTTGAAGGGGTAACTACTTACAAAAAGGACATTTGGAGGTACAATGTTCATCACAACGAAATAAATCTCTAGACTAGGCAGCACTTTAGAGATAGGGATATGAGAGTGAGCAGCATTTAATAGTTAAGTTTCCTGACCCAGCCACTGTAGTGACAGTCATTCACAACTAAGCATCAGCATTACACAAGACTGACCATACTTTGGATGAAACCATGTAATATGTGCCCCAAACTGTATTATCTTTGGCACTTTTAGGCATCGTGAAGTACCATGTTCTTATAATTACACAGAATTTCTTTCAATTATTTTTCTTCAGCATGAACAGAAACAGTACTGTACTGTTTCTGTATATAGATTAAATTAGTTATCACTGTTTAATAATAGTGTAATTTCTTACTCATCCAGTAGAAAAAAATATCTCAAAATGTGCAATAAGGATTATGGAGGGTGAAGGAACCGGCTGTACATGTTGTTTGCAAAAGTGAGGAACTTCCTGTGGCTTTTCTGCAATTGTGAAGGAGGCGTGCCAGCTGCTGACAGGAGAATGAATAGATTCAGTCAGGCCTAACATGCATCCTATTGTCCAAAACTGTCTGCATTGGATATGTCATCAACAAATTTTCTGGTCTCCCTTTTGCTTTGTTGGCAAACTTTGTTTTATTCCTGTAAATCCAATTAGAACGTTATGTGCTACGCAAAATAATGACTCTGTGGAATCCTTTTCTATCTTCAAAAAATACAAAATAAAAATATCGCCATATTGAATTGAATGGCAATATGAACTTTCTGCCTTTTTTTCCTGTGTATGTATACCATGACATTTTGAGATGCTGCCCCTTGAACAATTTTTACTTTTATTTTAAGATGCATTACACATTATCTCACAGAAGTGAGTAAGTACGTCACCACAAAAAATTGCACCAGCTGCTAAGCATATCCACAAGGTTTACTGAAACCCGTCAGGCGTTCATAACTATCAGTAGTCAGCAAAAAGCACATGCACCCTTACTGTTTCCAAATATGCTAGCTGCTATACAGGGATTATATAGGTAATAGATAAGTTATACACAATTTATCAATGCCTTTTATTTGAAAAGTAATATCCCAAAAAAATATATAGGTTGTCACTTATGTGACCTCAAGAAACAGCTGATGTCAAACCATTTTTTTTTTCATTTTCTTTTGGAGAGAACATTTTCATCTTTAATTATAAAAGTAAGTCAGCTGACAACTTCAATACTGCTTAAAAATGATTGAGTAAATATACTATATAGTTATTAATTCCAGAAGTTTTAATACATCTGGCACTTTACCAGACTATGCTACAAACATGTCATTTTCATAAGCACATAGAATATGTAGGCCAGATAACAGGTACTAAAAAAATGCACTTTTCCCACCTTTCCCAATTCCTTATAAAAGTGCTAATTTACAGCTGAGCACTTGAACATAGGTTTGAAGTATGTGGGGTCCATTTATACACAAATCTTTTCTGATAAATAATACATTACAGGACTGTAAATATATCTTATCTTCATTATGATTTTCTTAATAACATTTTCTTTTCTCTAGCTTACTTTATGGTAAGATTACAGCATATAACACATATAACGTACACAATATGAGGTAGTCATTCCTTTATATTATTGGTAGGGCTTCCAGTCAACAGCAGACTATTAGTAATTAAGTTTTTCAGGAGTCAAAAGTTATAAGTGGATTTTCAATTGCATGGTGGGGGTGGAAGGGGTCAACTGTATTTTAAATAAATGCAAATATCTCAAGTAAAGAACGTTCAAGCTAAAGAACTCTGTATATTAACTGGCAACATAAAATTGGAAAATGCAGTATTATACTTAGCATGATTATTATTAAACTTTATAAAAGGTGGTATGTATCAAACGATTATAAAAAACTGTATTTAGATTTTAATTAACCCCCTACTCTACCTTAGGCACTTGGACAAATTGTTTGTTTGTTCTGGATCATCTATATGGCAGACAGAACTCTAAAATGACCCTTCCAAAATTCTTGGCCCCTACTGCACATACAACTTCTGCCAGTTACTTAAATACTAACCTAGGGTGCCTGTGCAGGGATTTTTCAGGTATAATTAAGGTCCTGAATTAGTTTATCTCAAACCAGGCATATTATCTGAGAGACACTCATATGAATCTTTAGCAGCAGAGAGCTTATTCTTGCTGGGAGCAGAAGGAGAAATCAGAGATTCTAACGCGGGAAAAATCGGACACTTGAAGGTGGGTGGGGCTATAGGTCAATGCATGCAGGCAGCTTCTAGTAGCTGAGAGAGACCGCCAGCTATCAGGTAGCAAGAAAATGAAAACTACTATCACTCAACCACAAGAAACTAACCTCTGCCAACCATAAAAATGAGCATGGAAGGAGATTTTTCCTTATAATCACCAGACAAGAACTCAGCCCAGTTGATATTCTGGTTTCAGCTTTGTGATAACCATAGCAGAGAACCCATTCATTCATGCCATGCCAGACTTCTGACATACAGAACTGTGAACTAATACATTTGTGTTGTTTTAAACTTCCAAGTGTGTGGTATTTTCTTATACAGCAATAGCAAACTAATACATTCATTTACCTTTATTCTGTAAAATATGAACAATAATATCTATTTCCCTATTGTCTGAGAACATTGGAGAAAACTACTGGTTAATTACTCCCCTTTCTTTAACAAACACCGTGTGAGTATGCTCCTATACCAGGCATCCACATTGTATTAGCACTAATAGTAGAAACTGACCTCAGATTCTAGTCTTAAGGAGGTTATAGTCTAGTTACAGAAATGATTAGATAGATAGGTAGGTAGGTAAGTAGGTAGATAGATGACCAGCACTACAATGGAATAAGTGCTATAATCAAGAAATTAAGTGGATTAATGGGAAAAAAAACTGAAATTTTGAAAATGCTTAAAATATTTGTTCTATCAGATACAATAGTTTGGTCTTTTTAAAATGAATTATAAAGTAGGCAAATATTTAAAGCTTCTGGATCCTAGCAAACATGGATTCAGTAAATAGAAAATCTACTGAAAAAAAAATCATTTTGGATAAAAAACACTACTAACTGACAGCCCTGATTCACATATTTTATAATACCGTCTAATTTTTTTTTCCAGCTTGGGAGTTTTTCCTGTAAACAAGCTTCATTTGTGGAGTATTCCTTCACCAATTTACCACTATAAAATTAATAAATTCCCAACATAATACATTATCATAATATATTATCACATGAAAGTAGTAAGTAACACAACTACACATTTAAAGAAGAAAAATACGGCTGAAAAGAGTTCAATAACTTATCAAAACCATATTCCTTGTCGAAACCATTCCTACATTTGTAGTTCAAAGTTAAAGTCAGATTCAACTACAAAAACTAATAATTCCAAAGTTTATTTTTTAATGCTCATCACTTTGCTGTTAGAATGGCAAATGTATTCTGGCATGGGATACCTTTCCATCTTTTGACAAACTCACCACCTACTTTGACAACACACGGTACATATTTTAGAACTTGGAAGACATAATTTATTCGTACCAGCAAAATATGTATTTCATAAACAGATATGAAAATTCAAATGGTCTGATTTTAACTACAACATATGTCACAATTAAGTATCTGCATTTCAAATGCGTTGACTTATTCTTTTCATGTAAAGCTTCTGTTGCCTTTTGAATGAATGATAGATTTTTTTTGAACTTAAATTCATGTTCTCAGCTGTTGCTCAGAGAAAGAATTCCACCAATTTTCTAAATAAATCACCCCCTGTCAATTTTACTCAGAAAGTAATGCTTTAGGGGCGCCTGGGTGGCTCAGTCATTAAGTGTCTGCCTTCGACTCAGGGCCTGATCCCAGGGTCCTGGGATTGAGCCCTGCATCGGGCTTCCTGCTCCACTGGGAGCCTGCTTCTTCCTCTCCCACTCCCCCTGCTTGTGTCCCCTCTCTCGCTGGCTGTCTCTCTCTCTGTCAAATAAATAAATAAAATCTTTAAAAAAAAAAAAGAAAGTAATGCTTTATATTACCTTGAATTTTATGAGTTCCTCACTGTTAAGTGAACTACGAAATACAGGATTCATGATTCTTAGAGCTAAATTATATTCTTTTTTTTTTTTTAAAGATTTTATTTATTTATCTGACACAGAGACAGCCAGTGAGAGAGACAGCCAGTGAGAGAGAGACAAGCAGGGGGAGTGGGAGAGGAAGAAGCAGGCTCCCAGCAGAGGAGCCTGATGTGGGGCTCGATCCCATAACGCCGGGATCACGCCCTGAGCCGAAGGCAGACGCTTAACCACTGAGCCACCCAGGCGCCCCTAAATTATATTCTGATACCGAGCTCTATCCACAGACCCAAACAAAACTGCCAAACAGAAAGTGTTACACCTCAAAACACGTCACATTTATCCAGTCAAAATTCCCCTCTGTCTCATCTCTCAAGTGCTCCAACTGTACTTTTAAGCGTCTATCAACCTACAATTACTACATCTTGCCATACATTAATGTAATGATTGCATGTCTCTCTTTTCCATGAAAAAGTCTTCCCTTGAGTGCAACACTCTTTTCTTAATCAAATTTGGAACTTCTATTTATTTGTGTATGCTAGCAATATTTAATGTCTATTACGTTAAATTCATATTTTTACGACTATGTTTAAATTAGCCTTTTTGGAAATGAATTTAGTTTTGCTTAACTCTTAAAGAGTTTTATTTTTCCCATGTAAAAGAAAGCCTAAATATTAAATGACATAAACATAGTTTCTGGCTTCACAGAATGTATAGTTTAGTAGTGAGTATAAGGTAGTCCTACAAATTCTTAAATACATAATAAAATGCAATGTACCCTATGTATGATATTTGAATTAAACCTTATAGAGATGCTAAGTGGTTCAAAATTCACAAGTAGATCAGAGAATATTATGTGGAAGAAGGTCATTTGAACTGGACCTTAAAAAATAGGTAGAGGAAGGACAAATTGAGAAAGGAACAAAGTAACAGAGGCAGAGAAATAGAAAAATGTAGCTGTGCATTGAACAGAAGTTATTTCATGTAGCTGGAGACTACTGGTCATGAGAAGCTGTAGAAAAGTAAGAATAATTGAATAAGTTGGAGCCAGAGGGAAGATAATGAAAAATATCTGGCTAATGTGACATAATTATATTTAAGATATAATTAATTTTACATAAATCTCTGAGACCAAAAATAATATGAGTTGACTGGCATTACTCATTAGTTATATGTTGAAAATTTGGTAAAGGAAAAGATCTACAATAATAGGACAATACCCTAAGCAATCACTAACGAATAAAAAGCAAGAAGCATTCAAGTGTATATGTCTCTATCCATGACTATTCTGAAGTGTATCAATGTTGCTAATAGAATTTTATTCCAAGATAGGCAGAAGAATTAGAATTATACGTAATTCTTCCCTGTTATGTTTTGCAAATGAAAATAGTAGCTCTTACAGAAAAATTACTCCTACTATTATTAGGCTTGTTAATAATTTTCACCCATTGTAAGCATAAAATCAATTTTCCAGTCCAGGGATTCTTTAGTTTATATATTACTCACACCTTGCTGAGGCAGAAAATTTGATAAACCTACCAGTTCTTGAAGGATACCACAAACAAGTCATGGTGGGAAATGTGCTTCTAGCTATCAGAAAGGAGAATTCATTCCATTTCTTTGTAGCTTCTCGTTTTCAGAACTTTTCAAAAGCTTAACTAAAGCACATAATCCTAACAAAGTTATTCTTTTTAATCATTAAACTGGAAAGGCAGGGGTGCGGGGAGGGGGGGTGAGAGGAGGTAAGAGGTTACAATTTAATCCTTTACAAAACCCCTCAGATAAGGCTTATTCCATAGGCACTGGTACGAGGCAGTTTCAAATTCATGAGAAAATGCTGTATCAACTTCACAATTCTCTGTGCCAAAGGAAAAAAAAAAAAAGGAGCGAGAGCCTGGATAATTTAGAACTATAAATAAAATATTCATATGATTTAGATTGATAAATATAAGTCTGTAAACTCCTTCCATAGCAAAATTTCATAAAAGAGAACCACATATATGTGAGGCCTGCCTATATGATTTTTGCCCTCTGTTAGGTATTTTACATACATACCCTCTTTAAATCTTTACCAAATTTCTGTGAGGTAGATATTATAGATAACAAAATTGTGATTTATAGAGCCAAAATGCAAATCAAGATTGGACTCCAAAGTCTGAGTTCTTCCCATTACAGCCAGTGCTTGTCTGTGTTCCTACATACCTCCGGATCTGGCACAATTAGGCATGGGAACTTGGCAGCGTCTGTCTGACCTGCAAGGGTCTGGAAATAAAGCAGCCAATGCCAAAAAATGAGAATTGACTAAAGCACTGTTTGGAACATAACTTGTAAAAATATTTATAGCAAAATTCAGTGTTTGCCTAACTTTAATGAAATACCTATCGTTAGGTTAGTTGTAAAGTTATGACACTTATCCTCAAATAGAGAAAAAAATTTTTTAATTATGTTCACTGCTGATTTGATATTGTACTAATTAGCACTGGAAATTATTAGAATATTGCAGTATCATTTAAGTGTCACTCAGTGCCCATTAACCTGAGAGAAATCTGAGTAATTTCATTTATAGCCTACAGAGTTAAGCCCAAAACTGAATTTTTCCTGTTCGTCATTGCAATGGCCTCAGTCTAAGTAAACTCAACTTGTTCCTTCCGAAGAGATTTCATGTTGTTACAGAGGAGAGAACTCACAAATGAGGCCCTCCAGGCAGGAATGGATCATTAGACTAATTGTGAGAAATGGATCCAAAGCAAAACAAATCTTCTTTGAAAACTTAAAAACAAATTTTGTCAGAGTTAAAAAAAAAAAAAAAAGAAAGTGTGTATCTAGATAAAATGAAATTACTCATTTGTACTTTTGAACAAACCTATTTAAGAGAGTTCACTATTTGGGTTAAAGTGTACCTTAGGTCTACTCTGCCTTCTAGAGAACACAAAACCTCTCACAATAGTGGTTTTATAAATATTTTGAAATATCAAACTGCCAAAGTCACAGCACCACTAAAAATTGTGATCTTCTAGGTATGTATTATGAGTAACATGAATGATAATCACATTTTCTGTATTTGAAATAATTGAGGTTGAATATATTTGTGAGGCCATATAAACAATCCAAAAAGCCACCAACTCTCACTAGTATGGTTAATGTAACAAACTAGTGACACAGGGCATTCAAAATTGGGACTTCAAAAAACACTATTTTCAACGAATGTAATAGCTACATACCTTTTACATCATAAATGGTGAATAATGTTTCTGAATGTAAACAAAATAATGTATCCACACTATGAAGTTTTGCTCAGACGGAACTCATCTTCCTACACCTAGAGTGTGCAAGATTGTACTGAATAGTTAAGATGCACATGACATATTTTCTGCCTCCACAAAGAGAATATACCAAGCTCCATGAAACAATTGAACTTCAGGGCCTCCTACGAAACTGAATGTGGAAGAAGCGTTTTAATCTATTTGTGTTACCTACTCTGTATGAAATACTTCCCATTTTGCCAAATGCAAAAACAGAAGGAATTAGAGAAATTAGGGGAATGCAATGAGATTAGTTAGTACGCCACAAAAGTAAAGAAGCGACATTTGAAGAAAGTTTGTAACACATAAGTGTCTGGCCCACAAACCTGTAAATATTTCTATTTCTCCAGCATTTCTCTTGTGTGTTCTATAGGAATGTAATAGTTATTACACGAAATAAGGATGCAATTTTGTAGAAGTTTAAGAAACGTGGGGTTAAAGAAGATGAACAAACTTTAATGCAGGACTTTCAAAAGCCTTTGATATGTCAATATTCTTTTTAAGCATCCAACAGTGAGATAGAATGTGTGACACTTTCCAAAATCATTTCACTTAGGAAATCCCATTTCAAATGGGGATTTCAAAGAACATTTTGGAAAATACCGGGCTATACTGTGCTATCTCTACCACAAGGTACAGGCAATATTCAAAAAAGATTTCAAAGGAGTGTGTGATTCACCAGAAGTAGAGTAGAAAAATTAGAAAACTTTATGGAGAAGGAGTCCTCATACATGGTCTTGAAAAAAGAAAAGGATGTAAATGAGTAAAGAGAGGATGTTCCAGTCTGGTAAAGGAATGTAAGCAAAGGCATGGGTCGACACTACATGTTTGTGAAACATTGATCAATAATGGACAGAAAAATGTAACAAGGGGCTTTAGCATTACTATGTAGTTCACCCCCAAACCAATATGGGATCCCCCGTTGCTAAGACTTCAGGGTGTATGCTGGTAAAAAAGAGTAAGATTGCCTTGGAAGGGTGTGGCCAGATTATAAAAAGTTTCAGAAGAGAGAGGAACAGAATTACTATTCATTAACCTCATTAGCAAAATCCATCTGACATCTGCCTCCTCTGCCATGCTGAGCTTGTGGGATGTGTGTGTGGAGAAGGGCACCCAAAAGGAGGTTATCTCCAGAGCATGTGGGTAGAGATTCAATTCTGGACCTAACATATGTCCATGCTAGGAATCCATCTGCCTCTTGCCAGGCAAGAGGTCTTCTGTCTCCTCCACCTTTTTCCTTCACCAGAACTGTACCATTTTGGATCATACAATATGCAGGAGACCTACCCTCACTTAGAGCTCCTAAAATGTAATTTCTTTCAATATGTCATTTGTCTAGCAATGGTATAAGACTAAATATAATATACTAATACAGACGTTAGGAAAACACAAAGAAAATTTCTTTTAGAGTAAATTAAGCATAATAATTTTTTGATTCTCTTTTTTTTTTTGGTTTCTAATCAAATTGCAAAAAGCTTAATATCAGTAAAAACTTTAATTATTAAGTAATGATATTTATCACATGCATAAGCACTTTGCAATCCTTGTGAGTTAGGATTGGGGCTCTGGGGTTCAGTAACTATTAACAGCTCCTCCTTTTTTTGTACACAAACCTGTCCCTTGAGTAGGAATATTGTTACCAAGGTAAAAATGTGGAATTGATTCCTGTTTTAATATATGAATTGGTAATTACTTATGTGGAAATATTGGATCTTCCCTCTAGTTTATGCATAGCCAGCAGTCTTTTTTTTTTTTTTTAAGATTTTTTATTTATTTATTTGACAGAGATAGAGACAGCCAGCGAGAGAGGGAACACAAGCAGGGGGAGTGGGAGAGGAAGAAGCAGGCTCATAGTGGAGGAGCCTGACGTGGGGCTCGATCCCGTAACGCCGGGATCACGTCCTGAGCCGAAGGCAGACGCTTAACCGCTGCGCCACCCAGGCGCCCCTAGCCAGCAGTCTTAATGGGATTATCTTCACCCTATGTTTGGTTATTTTTTACTTCTACCCTTCTTTGATTATGCTAGACAATAAAGTGTTTGGTAAAACTGTGAAGAATAATAATAAAAACAAGAATGTCTTTCTCAGAGTTAAGACACTGATCGTGGTCTCAGTAACCAACTTATAATACTTGATAGTAGGATGTCTACATAAAACACATATACTCTTCAAAAGCATATGTTAGTAAATGCTATATATAACATAAGCATATGAAAATAGATTTGTATAATATCTACCAAACTGTTGATATACAATAAGATGAAATTAAGCAAAATAGGAATAATTTACTTACAGATTATGGACGGTATACTGTAATGGAATTATACTATGGAGTAAATAATGAAACAAAATGTTCCTAGAAGATTTTATAAAAGGTGCACTTAATAAATTAAGTTGAAAAAAGAAAAACAGTCAATGGTAAAATAAATATGGAATAGGTCTCCAGCCACAATAAATTTATTAAAGGTTTTACTCAGCTCTTAAGAGATATAAAACCAGTCATTGTCTCATCTTCTGTTGACCTCTGCCACAAATATATTTGAGATCAGTTGCCCCAGGGGCACTGTCAGTTCTAGTAATGGAGTCATTATTTCTATCCATCTTGCAACAAATATTTATGAAGTGTGCCCTACATGTAAAGCTCAGTGATGGACACTAGAAATACAAATGCCTAGAGAATTTATGATCTGGTAGTACAGAGATAGATAACCTAACTGTCATAAAGTGTAGTATCTGATGGTGTTTTTTAATAAAAACACTAAGAAACAAAAAACAAAGACATTGGAGAGATCAGAAGTGGGAGGATTATAACTAGCTGAGCTCACCAGGAAAGTCCTGTTGGAGAAGGCAGCATTTGATCAGGGATTTGAAGAATTAGATTTTTAAAGAATTTTCGAGGGGCGCCTGGGTGGCTCAGTCCTTAAGCGTCTGCCTTCGGCTCAGGGCGTGATCCTGGCGTTCTGGGATCGAGCCCCACGTCAGGCTCCTCCACTGGGAGCCTGCTTCTTCCTCTCCCACTCCCCCTGCTTGTGTTCCCTCTCGCTGGCTGTCTCTATCTCTGTCAAATAAATAATCTTTAAAAAAAATAAATAAATAAAGAATTTTCGAAAGGTAGGGAGAGTGAATTTTAGGTGTAGTAAGTGCTTCTTGCATTACTATAAGAAAAATAGTGCTTCTAGCATTTACTATTAGAAAAAAGAGTGCAAATCCTTACCACAAGTTTCATGAGAGCTTAACTTAGGACTCTGGCCTTCTTTAAAAAATAAGGAGTGGGATGGTATTGAAGTGTTTTGAAAAGGAGAATGACATCTTCAGAATACAGCGTGTTCATCCCCATGGCTATAACCCAGTCAGTGTCTCCAGCATCTACATGGACAGGTGCATAAAACCTCTAACTGATCTGTGTTTCCTTCATTCTTTCAAACCATGCGTGTATATATCATGGTATTGTACAAAATGATGGGATTTTAAAAGATGATATCTATGATGTTCCACCTCATTTCCAAGAAGCAATGTTATGCAATGCCAAGCATTTTGGAAAGGGCTGGCAAAATAGAGGAAACTCTATTGATTCCAAAAATATAATGAATCTTTCAGGCTGAGATTTTATACTCCATTTTCAGATTTGTGTTGACAAGGCATAGACTGAATATAAGAATACCATTAAAAATTATTCTGGTTCTGTGATTCTATGCAAAGTACATGCAGCATATTTTCGATGATTGCATGACATTAAGGTTCCTTACAGTGTAGAAAGTATGCATATACTTAGAGTGAATACTGACAATTTGATTTTATTTCGGTATTTGTTAATGTATGCTAAGAGAAGCCTGCTGCCTGTTGAAGCATGTTTCCCTATAAAGAGGCCCACAAGGCAAGGAAGTGATGCTCCTATCCAACAGCCAGTGAGAACTTAAAGCCTGCCAACAGCCTGGTGAATGAGTTTGGAGCTGGACCCTCCCTAAGTGACCTCAGTGCCGGTCTGCAACTGGGTTGCAACCTTGTGAAGGATCCTGAACCAGTCACCCAGCTAAGTACCACTCGGATTCCTGACCCACAGAAACTATGAGATAATAAATGTTTGTGCTATAAGCCATTAAGTTTGGAGTAATTTGTTAAACATCAGCAGATTATTAATATATTGCAAAAATTAAAGAAAAAAAAACAATCCAATGGAAATTAACTTAAATTATCTTTTATTTCAAATAAAACTTAATTTTGTAATTAAGTATGATGATTTGTTAAATTATTGAAGGGCAAATGTATTTACATATATTTTGTATTATCTAAAATATGCTTTTAATTTTTTTTTTAAGATTTTATTTATTTATTTGACAGAGAGAGACAGCCAGCGAGAGAGGGAACACAAGCATGGGGAGTGGGAGAGGAAGAAGCAGGCTCCCAGTGGAGGAGCCTGATGTGGGACTGGATCCCATAACGCCGGGATCACGCCCTGAGCCGAAGGCAGACACTTAACGACTGTGCCACCCAGGCGCCCCTAAAATATGCTTTTAATTTTTAAATTAAAGCTTTCTTGTATCTGAGAAAGAAGAATTAATCCTAAATTATGCAAGTTATAAAAAAAAATGGGTATTACTTTGGAAAATCTTTAACATATGCAGTGATCTTTACTTTTGTTTTTTGTTGTTGTTGCTGTTGTTGTTGTTGTTGTTATCAGAATTTGACACCATTTTAGGGAAATCCTGTTCAAGATGCCCTTATGCTCTTGACCATTTTTCTTACCTTAGAACATATAAATGGTCCACAACCAAGCCTTTCTCACTGGATCAGTTTTCCCTGTAGATCACATCTCAACTTAGATTGAGTTCCCCTCAGGTTCCACTGTCATGGGTCAGAGAGGCCAAAGAATTTAAATTATTGAAGTGAGGTAGAGAAGAATAGATCCTTATAACCTAGGGACTCTGCAGCAATCATCCCTGAGGACCATCTGCCAAAGAATTTAGAGCTCACTGTGGTAGCCTCTAACAACTGAGAGAAAAGTGAGAAGGGTGAAATAAAAACTTTTGCTAGAAAAAAGAAATCAAAATAATAAAAATGCTTTACAGAAGTGAGGAGCATCTGTGGTCCAATATGCAACATCACACCCCTGATAGTTGAAGATAACTCCATTTTCAACATGCCTGGGAAGCCAAATCTCAAATCTGAGAAGACAGGAAATATGAAAAGCCATCTTTACTTCTGACAAACCACAGATGAGAAGATAAAAACCTCCAAACTTGCCAATATGCAATTAAGTAAATTTCATCCCAATATTTTAGGAAGTTCTTCTTTATTTTTCTTCATTGCCAAACCCTTAGAAGATATAATTCATGCCAAATGCCTTCATTTTCTCACCATCATTTCCCTCCATTTCTTTTGCAATATGGTATCATTTTTAACACCACTGAAATGGGTTCTCACTATCCTCAATGAAATTAAAGATAAGCTTCTTATTCTCCCAAATATTACTTGAAATTCCTGGAGCTTTGACTCTGAGAAATTATCTCCTTCATCTTCAAACTTCATAGTTTTTTGTGACAAACTATCCCCCTATATCTCCAGTTACATTACGTCCTCCTGCTACTTTACTTCAACCCAAACCCTAACTGCAGATATCTCTCATGACTTAATCCGACCTTTTATTTTCTGTTCTCTCTCAACCTTCAGGCTCTCAGACAAACCATGTCTTCCACACTAAAAGGATATTAAAGATATTCTGACTCCTCAATTTAGCATTCGAGACTTTTTTTAATACGTTAAGGTAATTATGCCCACAAATTTCTCCTCATGCAACCCACATAACTAGATCCCACTTTCAAAATTATTCCTTTCTCTCTGTTTTTGAAAAATACCCATTTTTATATCACTTAATTTTATGAGGCAATTACAATTTAATCTTTGCTATCTTTTCATTTCATAAGTGCACTTATTGATTCTTTTATCAGACAACAAAATCAATCTACCATAATTTGGTCAGTTGAGAACAAAAGACAGGAGGTGATAAAACTGAGAATCAGGGGCATAAAAAAAGTGTCCAAGATGACACAAATATGTAATGGAAGAGCTGGAAGTATGCTAGATCATCAGCCTCTTGATTGGGATTCTGTTCTGATACTGAAAAGAAAATTTATACTGATTATTTATCTGAGTGGTTACTGCCAGTATATCTACTTTTATTGTAACTTCTTTTTGCATATTAGTCCACTATAATAAACAAAATATTTTGCATAAGGTAAAGTGAAAAATGCCCCATGTATATTTTTTATTCCATCAAAATTATATTAGCTGTAAATAACAATATCCGAGAGTCAGGATGACAATCAAATTACCTGATTAAATTAGCTCAGCACTGATGTGTTTTCATGTCTCTGACATAAACTTTCCTAAGTGAAAATTTCCCCAATTGTTTTCGCATTTTGCCTACAAATTTGGAACACTTTTCTTTAGTATGCCTTTATACTTGTAAAAAACTTTATACATTTCAAAGGGCTTGAGAAAATTTGGAAGTCAGATTTCATGTGATATTTATCACTTCAGAATAGATTCTTTGTTGTTTTCTAAACCGTGTTACTCCTTCCATTTTCTGTATCATCTTTCTCATAAAGTATGTTGCTACAGATTTCCCCTCACATTAATTAACATACTACTTACACTAAGGTCTAGAATAGTACTAGCAGCATGGCATTTACCTAAGTGCACATTACCTGTTCATCGGCTGCTTCCCTGTCAGGGACAAACACTCTCCTGTATTATCAGTCCTTGATTTTCTCTTTTTAATTGATTTATCAGTATACATGCACCAGTCTCTCTCTTTCATTGTTTTAAATTTTTGAGCAAGTCTGCCCACAAAAGCACACATTCTGACCTATCTTGTGGTAAACACATTGGACAAGAGCTAGTTGGGTGCAGAAAGGGGGATGACTTGAGTTATTCAATTGTGTCTCAGGCAGGTCAGTGAGTCTATATAATTCCAAGGTAAAGAATTAAGTAGCCTATTATGTTGTCATTCTAAGTAATGCTCCATGTTCTCTAATCCAACTTTCATCACTAATAAGCTGAAATTAAGCCTCCATTTGTCTTGGACATTGTTTCTTGATCCCTCAAACCTTCTAACTCCCTATGTGTTATTGTAGAACCTCTCATCCTTTCCTTCAAATTCTTAAAAGTCATTCTTCTTGTTGAGCTTAGAACCTCTTTCATCATATCTTAAGAGAACTTCCTCTCACAGCAACCTTTACATTCTCTCTCAGATTCAGGCTCTTCCTTCTCTTTGTCCATCATTACCTCATAAATTCCTATCTCACTAATTTGAATCTTTATTCCCTATATCTACTTGGCACTATTCTGCTGTCAAACGTTCACTGTCACTATGTCATCTTGAACCACTCCTTTTTTAATCCATTGTGCTTTCTCTAATTGCCACAATTTTACTACATTACACTATCAAATGTCACAAATAATCTCCTTATTATAAAATTCTATTTCTTCAGTTCCCACTTTTCTTGGCTTCACTGCTGTTAGTGTGGACACATGTTCTTCAATTGCCTCCTCTTCATAGGTTTCTAGGATACTACCACTATTCTCTTTTCTTTCTCCTTTTGTCCGTTCTGCATCTCAGCGTACAGATTCTCTCATGTTCAGTCTTTGGTCTAGTCAATACTGCATCAGATATCTGATTCTTCATACTTCATACTAAGTGCTGCTAACTCCAAGTATATGATGCTCATTTTTCTTCTAACTTCAGTTTGAATCTTCTTTCATTTCGTATGCATCCAATCACCTCAAAATCAACCCGATCCAAACCAAACTTATCAATGCTTTCTCCAAAACTGCCCACCTCTTAATTCTTCTACTATCATTTTGTCACTGCATCAAGATTAAAATCATAGTGGCCATTTCTCTCTTCCCCTCTTACTTTCTATTTGATAGAGACCCAACTCTTATATTTCCTACTTAGTATGTGTTACTTGTAAGTATGAAAACTTGGGCATTCCTGTCAGCATCCTCCCAGCCCAAACCCTTCTTGTTTCATGCCTGGACTACTGCAGAAGTTTTAGCCTCTGGTCCCACCAATGCAAAATATGTATAACTGTCTGATATTACAATTGATTATGTTGTTTTTGTTTGTACTAGTGTCTTATTATTTATAAATTCCTTTTTCTTACTATGTAAGTCCATTCATTTACTTCCAATATCTCTATTAATGCCTGGATTTATGTACTCAATAAACGTTAACTGCATGAATGAATGACTAAATGAATGAATGAATAAAACGAATTTAATCCTCCCAGGTATTGAGATATACAACTTGTTTGTCACTGAGATAACGCAGGTGTTATTAGTGCATGTTATAGATGACAAAATTAGTTTTAAAGAAGTTAAATGACAATGCTACAGACTACTAAGGGGCAGATTCTGGGCTAGATCCCATTATATATGACAATGTTTTAGATCTCTTTACACATATTAATTCTCATACTCTATTTCAATATTTTAAGCAAAGTTTCATGATATTAGTACTGTATACAGATAAGGGAATAAATATTTTTTGATTTGATATATATATATTTGATTTGAATTATATATATATATGTTTGATTTCAAGATTTTTTGTTATTTGTTAGGTTTACAAAACACAGTTAATCACTCAACCTTTCTGGACATATCTATTCATAAAACAAAAATGATAAAATCTGGGATATGAAAGTCTAAGATACAAAGCAATATGCACACTGTGTTGTGAAACTTGTTTCCAATGCTCTCCATTTAACAAATTTGATTAAAAAGAAACAACCAGGATCATAAAATTATTTTTTTCATAATTTTTTTTTAGCTCTCTTAGGAAAGATGACTGATTTTTAAATGAAGTTTTTAAATTCTGAGATTAGTCTCTGTAATGTAACTGGAATAACATTAAGCTACAAGCATTTTTATACTATTTAAATCCTGATGTAATTCTTTTCATATGAATACTGTTTATCTTATCATAATGAATTTGGTTCAAATATTAAGTTTTTGATGTGGATAGAAGAGATAGCTCTAAAGTAAGGAAACCCAAGAACACGGGACTATTTGATTCTACACTCTCCCAATCTTTCTTGAGTTTGGCACTTTGTAGTGTAACTGATTCTTCTTTCTATTTCATCATCGTTATGACACATGAAAAGTCTTCTTATTAGGTTCTTTTCAGTGCTGTAAAGTGCCCTGAAAGTACGAAGGTGCCCTCAATTAGAGATGCTGAGAAAATAAGGATTCCAGAGCAAGCTCTTCACAGCCCCAGACAGAGAGCCCTTCTAAACTGGTGTGCATATTTTTAGAATAAATAATCATAAATAAATATGAGTTACATTTATACCCATAGGAAAGTCAGATTACATTAAAGCTTTAAAAAAAAAGTGTTGCCTCTAAATCTTTTCAACCTCTAATGAAGAGATTTTGTTAACATTTAATGGTAGGTGTTTAATGAACATCTGTGAAATACGGACTTAAAAGAATGAGTTGACAGTTCTTAACATAAGATCATAAACTAAGTATGTGTCACAAGGTTCTTCCTTTTGTAAATGAGAATTATCCTACACCTCACAGATGTTCATTATATATTTCATAAATACTCTAAAGAGACAAAATATAATTTATGTGTTCATATTTAGAGTTTCCTAAATTTCATCAAAAATTAAAAACTGGATTCCAAGAGTATAGGTCTTGATTATAATCATGAAGTACTGAAACGAAACATTTTTATATGCCATCTATCTTTCTGAACAGTAAAAATCACTGTTTATCTGTATATGTATGCATATCAATGTTTTGTTCTGGCAATTCAGATAAAACATAAAATATTTAACTTTCTCACTGTAATTTGTGGTGGTTTCATTAGAAAATTATCACTCACAAAATGTTTCATTTTATTTAAAGAGTTCTTTTTAATATTATATAGGTATCTCTTGAGTTTTTCTCTACAAAGAAACTAAAGAACAATGGAATAGTATATCTTGTTAAGAGAATAAAGAATTATTTGATCCATGAGCATGTCTTCTTGAATTGTTACAGTTCGTATAGGTTATACAGAATATCAGCTCCCATATATGGACATAACTAATAGGTTTTTAAGAGGAATTGGGGGCATCCTTTTGTAAGCTACAAAAGTATGCATGTACATATGTATTTTAGGAAAACTTATGTGTAAACTAGACTGCAAGCCATCATCTTTCTGAAATGCAAGTCATACAGAAAATAAAAATGCCTTAAATTCTAGGTTTTCTTTTCCTTTTCTTTTTTACTTTTTTCCTTAAAGATCTCTGGCTAAAATGTTTCTTAGATTCCTTAAATTTGAATAGTCATTCAATGACATTTCTCATTCAATGGCATTAATTAATTCTGTATCACTTAAGAATCACAGTCTAGAAAAGTTTCCAAGACAAGGATGTGCCAAACTGTTGGAAGTGTGTGTGATGCATATGAATGTAATGAGTGAAGAAAGACAAAAATGGGATTCATTCACATGGAGAGGAGATGATTTAATATGAATAGAAATGGTGGAAAGGTGTAGTAGAAAAATCCCTGGGTTTGACTATAACTCAGCTGTGATACTTATGATGTTGTGGTACTTACCATTGCGGGGTCTCGGTTTCTTCATTTTTGAAAAGGCAATAATGCCATTTGAAATTAGATGTATAACATTTGTGTTATATTCAACAAATACTTGAGTATCTGCTATGAGCCAGGTTAAGTGTTAGATGCAGAAAATACTTTAGTGACATGATACATAAAATTATGGGGGACATGGTAAAGTACAGATACCATTACAATACAGAATGTAATTACTACAGTGAATAAAGTAAAGTGCACTATGCATGCAAAGTATGATACTTGGTTCACCTGAGAAGATAAAAGATCTTCTTGTAGGAAGTGCCTACAAAGGTGAGAGCTGAAGGATAGCACTAGGGAAGAGCCAGTGGGAAAAAGAGAAATATGTTGACTCAAGAAGCAGATTCCACAGAACTTAATGATTAGCCAAGTGGGGGATAAAGGGCAGGGAAAGGCTGAGGAGGTTTTTCCAATCTCTAATCATGATGTCTACATGAAGAGTAGGAAAAATAATGAATTAGTGGATTAGGAGAAATCTAGTATGGAATTGGATATATGTATCTGAAGAAAAGAAAGACTAAGTCTGAGCTAGAAGTGTCATTTTTGGAGCCTTCAGCAAATGTAGAGTCATGAAGTCCATGGGAGTATAGAAGATTACCCTGAAAATGTCTGTAGAATAAGAAGGAATGAGAATTTATGTCAGAACCTGAAGAATACTAACATTGAAAGGGTGGAAAAGGGAACAGTCTGAAAGGACATAGAAAGAGCAGCCAGGATGAAAGAAGAACTGAGGAGAAGGCAGTGTTATGGAGACTAAGGAAAGCATTTCCAGGTTGTAGAAAGTGAACACATACCTTATTCTTACACAAAATATTTTACATAAAATATCAAGTATGACAAAGACTGAAAAGCACTTAACTGGTGTGGTAACCAGGAGTCTTCTGGCAAGATTGGCAATTGTAAGAGAGGTGCTAGCTGAACAAACACAGGTTAACAAGACTCCCAGAGTGATGTCAGTGGACAGGAACACAGTGTCCACGGACAGTTCTTTCCTGGCATTTGCTTGTGAAAGGAAGAAAGGTTAAGTCCCATGTAATATGAGGAAGGCTTAAATCTTACACAGTGTGGAGGTACGCCCTCTTTTCCTCATATGGAGTTAGGTTTTCTCATTCTTTTACTGGATATGAAAAAAAAAGTATTTTTTTTAGTCCAGAATTGTAACAAAAAAAGAATATGCTGACAGTGAGAGTCGTTATGTGACCCAATAAAGCCACCACAAGAGTCCACAATACACTAAGAGCTAGAAAAGTTTGATTCAGAGTCCGGTTCTCTTTCCCAAGGCTTAATATACATCATCCAACGCAAATAACTATAACTGAGGGGATAAATCTCTGTCACTTCTCTATCCCCTTGTTTAGTCATTATTAATTACAATTATTTAAGTGCCAATTCTGTCTTGATTTAAAAGAAAACAAAAAAAAACTTAATACCAACTAATTAAGATACAGCTGCAGATATAAAGAAGACAGTTTTACTTAAGTGAGATATATTTATTTATATATTCCTGACCTCTTAAAAAACATTTTTGTCCTGAGTAAGAGTAAATGATTATAACCAAATAAAATACTTATAAAGCATGTCATTGAATAATGGATACTATGGCTAATTCCTTCTAATTACATAAGTGAATTCAAATAATTAACTTAAGAAAATTGGATTGAATGCTTTAAAATTTTTTTCTTGCCTTTTTTACTCTCCAATTCTCAAAACTACCCTATGATCACTGAGATCTCTAAAGTACCCATGGCAATGAAACCACATCAGTCAATGTATTATTCCATGTATGTGAAAAAAATACTTGCAATACAACGTATAAAAACATAATTTTTAGATATTTTCTAAAGTTTAAAATTGGAATGACATTTTCTCATTAGAGCGAATCTATACTGGATTACTTGATAAAGGTGTCTTTTTTTTTTTTTTAGAAGACCAAAAAATCTTTACTCCCATCATCTATCATTAGTTCTTTCCTACCTTCACAAAATAAGAGGTTCCTATCAAATTTTATTATCAAATTTGATTAAATTCAAGGAGACCAACTCCTGCTAATGGGAGCATGGTGCTGAGCCTAGAGATGTAAATATAAAGAAGACTTAGAACTTTTCCTCCCAAGAGGAGTACACCTAACTCAACATACTAATTTTATCAATAATCCTGATTTTGTCTCTTCCATTTTTTTATGCTTCTGAATACTGTTGTGAACAGGGAAAATTTCAGAGTGTTGTATTATTCTGACTGCCCTGGTCCCTGTACCTTTCTGAATTTATCCTTTTCTTTTTTCTTTCTTTTTTTTTTTTTTTTCCTCCGAGCCTTCCTTATTGTCTGAAATTCAGGAGAATTCAGGTATTGTAAGTTCTTTTTGCTATTTAATTTTGTTTGTTAAATTTTTTTTTAACTATACCTTGCTAATTTTTTCCTTTCCTTTTTTAGAAATCTGAATTATGTCATCATGCAGTTACTTCCACTGAGGCTTTCATCATTTTCATAACCTCAATTAATTCTTCCCTACTTGTAGGATCAAAATATGTGTGAGAACAAAAAAGTTGCAAGCTGTGAATGCATGAGGTATACTGGCATATAATGAAAGCAATGAACTCGGCAAAACAAAGGAAATAAATTCCCCTTCAGAGTCTTTAACTATTATCACAAATAACAATAAAAGCTAAGTGCTTTATTTTCCAGGTTTGTTAAAACAAAACTTTAAATATTTTTCAAGGTGGTTTTGTGTTTTTTCTTCTTTTTTTGCTTTGTCATTTTGCAAGTATATAAATTGAAAATGTCACAGTCATCTACTTTGCAAGTAAACCTCTCTCCATTTGGTAAAGTATTAGAATTTTAAGACATTTTTAAATCTCATGGATTTAAAAATTATTTTTGATTGTTTAAAATGCTTTAAGGAACTGATATTTTTAAAAGATAAAATATATTTTAAAGTATGTTGAGTACTGTATTTGTACTATGTTGAGAACTGTACCTAAAAGATTCACTCTTAGTACTATTATAATTCTATGTCTGACAGTATATATTCAGTAATATAGATTGATTTTATTATTGTTACTTATTATTATAATAACTCTCATTGATTAAAGGCTTATTATGTGCCAGACTTCACTAAGTGATATATATCTATATATCTTATGCAGTGAATGTATATGTATGTATTTAAATAAAAACCCACATGTAGTATTGTTTTCTCCATTTTACACATGAGAAACAGACTCATAGCTCATTATAACTCAATTATCCAAAATAAGATGGAGTATGGTAAAGTCCAATGTTAAGATACTAAAGAAGCTGCTGATTCAGTTACAGACCCTTTAATTTGTGGAGCAGTAACTGTCAAAGAATATTAGGTTAAGATTCAGAAGACTTCGGTTCTAGTTCTGCCTCAGCTACTTAGCTTCCAGCCTCCCTAAACTGCATAGCTGAGAGACTCAGGGACAATCTTGACCTTGGTGCAAGAGGCACGTAAAGATTTTCAGACTAACTTTTTGGGATATAGCTCTAAGCATCCTTGTTGAAGGCTTTCACATTGTGCTAAACTTCTGCAAATTGGTTATATAACCTGTTCTCAAGGTCAAGTCTTCTCTGAACATGGTGATATTCACTACTGATTATTTTCTTCTATAGGTAAAATATTCTATTATGAAAAAAGCTAGGAATAAAAAGCCAACCTTTTCATCTCAAGTCTGCATCTACTAGTAGTTTAAATTGTACTTCAGTGTAAGAAATGCACAAGGGTTGTCTCAGTGATTTCTCATGTTTTTAAATCCCTATATTATGTTTGGTTATGAAATCATGAGTATACTCACACATACACACATACACACACATTCATCAACATTATTCTAAATATGAAAAGACCTTCCTTTTTAGTTACCCAACACATGGTCGCACAGTGAAATAAATCTGTTTTATGAGAAATCTGGTAATGTCATAAGGCCAGTCTGAAAACCATTTTTATGGGTCATTGCCTTTCTTTCCATGTACAAAGATCTAGTTGAACACACAGCATGATGGGGTAAAAGTCGGATAATCAAAGGTCATCTGAAAGGTCAAATTCATGAAGTTGGTTTCACTTCACACCACTTTAAAAATATTACCTATAACAAATTACCATTTACATAACTGTATAAGTCAAGGTGAAATGTATCTTCTTAATGGGGGAATATAGAGTCAAATCAACTAGGTTAAACAGCTTTTTAATATTGTGCCAGATATAAAGGATATGCTCTTTACTGAAAAAGTAGATTGTAATACAGAAGCTGGTCCTTGGCATATCTGGAACTTAAAAAAAAGTAAATGATATAAAAGAGCAATATTTTTAAAATTCCACCAACTGAAGAACCTCTTTTGAGACGCTCCTAAGATAAACTGGTATCAAGGAAAAATAAATTTGTAAACGATTCTAATAACATTTCCTATCTGGATATTCATATTTTATGTTAGTGTATAACCAATACTCTGAGAGTCCTTGAAGGACTTGAAGACTTCAGAAGAGGAACATTTTGAGCTAGTCTGGTACATATGAAAGTGCACAACCAAGTGAATGGAAAACCCTATTTTACCCATGTTACATAAAAAAGAAAAAGACCATATTCCAAATAGCACATTCATTATATTCTAAAGATTCTCAAGTTCCACAGAAAGTAGAAAAAAGAAAGCATCAGACCATTAAACCAAGGCAAAGATTAAAGCAGTTTACTACATTATCATAATGCCAAGTAACACAGGAAACAACAGTATGACTCACAATTGTATAAATGAAATGTTCGCATTTTACAAAAGGATGAAATACTTACATTTTCTTTTATATATTTATTTATTTATTTTTAAAGAAAGAGAGAGAGAGAGCAAGCAAGCATGGGGGAGGGGCAGAGTGAGGGAGACAGAGAGTGATAAGCTGGCTCCACACCCAGTGCGGAACCCAGCACTGGACTTAATCTCACAACCCTGAGATCATGACCTGAGCTGAAATCAAGAGTCAGACACTTAACCAACTGAACCACCCTGGCGCCCTGAAATATTTACATTTAATCATGTGTGATTTGTATCATTGGATCTGCTGATGATGGAGATATAATAATAATAAATAATTAATCCAACAGATTCTATTTCAACCGTCAAAAGTATTTTGATAAGCATTCTTCACATATGTGATTTTAATGTTGAACCTTTTAAATTCTAGAACTTGAACTCATATGCTTCATATCAGCAATTTTAAAGAATGCCAATTCAAGTTCAGATAAATATTCAGGCAACATTTTTTCATTGCACGTGACAAAATCTAGAAGATAGCTTAAACAAAAAATCAACCTGAGGTTTCAAATTTAACCTGAATTCACTGGACTTATATTTTAAAGCATTATGCTAATTTCATTCTATCTTAGATGTGACCTTGAGCAAGAGAAAACTGGAATAAGAAGAATTACCTTGCTTAGGATAGCACTGCTATGATATTCATAGGCAGCTATCCATGGGGACCTAGAATACAAAGCACTTTTTTTTCTTTATTGTGCAGTGTTAAAGTTCCAGCTATAGTCCTCATTTCCTCCACTATATGCATCTACCCCACAGTTTTCACTTGCTTTAGCTGACACAGCAGGTTGGAAAAAGGGAATGTTTTTATTTCATTATTTTTTCAGTTTGACCACAAAGGTAAAAGTTGAAGCTGAAAGGCAGCTTAATACGCAACAGTCACATCAGCTATAGTATTCAGGTAAGTGTCTTGTCTCTAGGTAGTTGCATGAGCCAGCCATTGCAAATAAAAGCAACTGGCTTCCCAAATGCATTAAGCTTAAAGCTAATTTGAAGTATGAAATTCAGGATATATTTCTGGGGTACCATAAAAATATAATAGAAATCTAAATGTAGCAGGATCATGACTGGGCTTTGACCTGATAAACGGATTCTGTGTGATTGAAAAAGAGAATGTGGCATGATTTAAATGAAATTATATTGCTGAAATCTGGAAGAATTTTACCAAGGTCTCTGTTAGATAAAAGTTAGGAGAACCATATGTGCATTATCACAAATAGCATATATTTATTATTACAAATTAGGCTAATATGTAAAGTGCTTGGTTAAATGAAAGTATATGGAAAATAGATAAATTAACATAACCTGGCATGTCACTGAGTTCTGTGACCTTGGTTAGATCCTTCTACTCTTCAGGTCATGCTTTCTCCTCTGTAAAATGAAGAGACTGAACCACATCAGTGTTCCCTTAATAGCTTAAAATGGAGTTCACAGATCATATAACTACATACATTTGACTTCAAAAAAAATCAATACAATGAAATGACTATATTGTAAAGAAAGAACAAAACAGTTTTTCTTGATAAAATTATATACATTTGAAGATATAAATGCATTGGCACCACTATGCAGAAGACATAGCATACCCCTATAGAGATTCTGGCCGAATGACAGAGTAGTAAATGAAAACTGACATGGGGTATTGTGGGACTCAAATACTATAAATGCCATTTCCCTCAGTAAATAGATTTTCTTTAATAATAATTAAGTAAAAATCAGCCTTTTACCAATTTAAATGGTAGTTGCACTCTTGGAAAAATCACTGTTTTAAAACCATGCAAAAATTAAATTTTCCTATTATGGTAAATAGAGATGGGTCTAAGCCCAGATAATTATAAAAGGAGGACAGTAATTTCTCATGAGGAACTCTCCGAAGAAATGAAGATATTAACCATTCCTTGATCCTGCCCATTAAGCATGAGGAGAAGCCAGTGTTGTGTAAAATATGTCTTTTGAAAGGAAAAAAAAGTTCAGATTTTGTAAAGTTTGTTAATTTCCACAGTGTAAATACTCCCCCCATGCCTTATTTCAAGCAGCCAATATGATGTCACTGCATGAAGAGCTGGAATCAGCCCCTGAGATAGCCAGTTCCCACACCACTGGTAAAATTCCTTAATCATTGTGTCAACCAAAAATATTACAAATTTCCAAAATGTCACTTTGAAAACCACTGAACAAAATTATCTGTTGATATTTACTATCATTTTTTATGATAAAACTCAAAATCAAAGTACTTTGTTATCACCTTGAATTTTGACACTATTTGTTTTTTTTTTTTTTTTCCTGTCCTGGCACTTTTATGTACATATATGAAACATTCTCCTGTACTAAGAATACTAGAAAAGAATTACTTTTTGATGCAAATCTATTTAAAAAGAACATCCCATTCCCAAAGTAATCCATTCATTAATTAATTTAGCATTTACTGAGTTTGCCAGGTTGTAATCTTGGTTTTGGGAATAATCAACTTAACTGTTAAGTATTTCATAAGGTAGTACAAACATAAAAATACTTCTTGAAAGAACTAAAGTATTTGATGGAATGGACAAACAGATATGTGATTATTAGGAAGTTAAATTTTATTAAGCCTACTATAATTGGAATATTCTAAGAAAAAAAAAAGTGAGCAGCTCTGCTACCTTATTAGCAATATGACCTTGGATAATTTCCTGACTTGCACAATGGAGATTATAATGCTCCTTGCGCTGGGTTTTGAGAGGTTTAGAAATAACATAGCACTATGTTTGGCATGCAAGAGCATTATTAGCAATATTATATTATATGTCTCATTCTACCTCCTGGACTCTTCAGCGTTCAAGCAAGATTCATTTCTCCTTCCTTTATAATGTCTACCCAACACTTTGCACATTTTTATCTTCAGTAAATATTTTGTAGAATAAATGAGCTCCAAAACAATGAGCCTATACTGGCATTGTTTATTTAAAAACAGCACAACACACATATATATAATCACAATGCTTATAACACCATTCTAGAAAAATGTAAAGAAAGTAAAACTTCCATAGATATGTAAAAATAATTATTAGAAGAATAGAGTCTACTGGAATATACACATATTTATTATTAATGATTGCCTTCTAATTATTGAAATGTTAGTAATTTAGTATTTATGTGATCTTAGCATTTTCAATGCATCCTAAACTTTAATTATCTTCTCAACACCTCTGCAAAGAAGACAGGAAATGTTGTCCTTTTGCAGTATATTCAAGAAAGACCAGGCACAGTGGCTTCATATTCATTAAGGCCTTATAACAAGGCGATGGGAGAATAAAGAGTATACTCAGAACTGCTATAGTTTTAATCACTCTATAATTATTAAATTATGCTAGTTTTTGTAACAAAGTAATGAGGATATACAAAGCGATTTGGGAACCACACTTTGGCATGTTCTTGACATTAGACTAGCAGTTGTTACAATGCTATGTCTCTTCTTGAACCTTATTCCAAAAAAAAAAAATGTATTAACAAGGTTAAGATGAAACGGAACACAGACATACATTTCACACAGCACATCCACATTCTAAGAATCTTATTTTGAGGAAGAAGGTATACAAAATATCTTTCCATCTTTTCATTTAGTGAAACTAAATAGTATTTACAGAAAGTAAATAATACTATTACTAATATCATTATACTGTGATGATATATTTTTTTCAGAAATATCTGATTAGAGCACTGCCCAAATCCACCTTTACATGAATGGAAACATAGTTTCTTCTTTTAAAAATCGTGTTAATTTCCCTTCAATTCATTAAATACAGTTTATTTTATTACCTTCCCTATCACTCATATTAATTATAGCTCTTTTAAAGAAAATAGCTTAGCATCCAAAATGATGTTTTCACATTTATTATTCCCCAAATTTTAGATAAATCTTACTGGCTTTAAAATGAATACACATTGTTGTGAATTTGCCTTTAGAAAAAATTGGATGGATTGGGTTTTATCAATCATCCCAATGCAAAATCTAGATAAGGGTAATATGTGTTTCTTCATATGTCCTGAAGCTTTCAAACATCAAAGTTAAAGTTTTCATTTGATTTTATTTTTCATCATATTTTCTTTGACCACAAAATTGTTTCTTGAAGGTAATGCTTTCTATTTCTCTAATACATTCCAGGGCATGTCACAGATCATCTGTTACAAATATCCTCTTCCTTCATTCCTTCACTTTTTACATAGAGAAGTCTGTCTTAAATGTGAAGTCCATTTCTTGTGTAACTATGTTGTTAAAGATGCAACCTATTTTTAGATTTTTTATTTTAAATATGTTTGTGGTTAACTGAATGCGAAAGTGAAAACTAAATAAGACTACTATTTTTATGGGATAGTCCATTATTTTTCCATGTTAACCAAACCAAGGAAAAGTCAAAATAATCTCTGAGTCAAAAACATTAAGTGAAATTGTCAAAATGTGCTCTTGGCCAAAGATAAATACCAACTTTTGCATTAAACTGTTCAGTTTCATGAAAAGCACCGGATTCTTATTTACTATTTTGGTAGAGAATCGGAGATTTCTCTAATTTCCAAAATAGAAGGAAAATATTTACTTTAATTGAGCATTGGGAAACTTCAATGATAACAATTTAGCTAGCCATTTATGAAAAAGCAGTGGAAATTCCAATAAATTGATTTTCCCGTTCCTTTTCTTTTATATTGCAACACTTTGATCTAACAAACATATCTTAAAAATATGACAGCTAATTTTAGGAATTCACTAACATGCTGAAAACTGCTTTTCTAATGCAGCATCCAAATTTCAAACTGTTAGCTTAAAAAACTACAGTCAATAGAACAGAGACTAAGAGATACCTTTTTTCCTGGGCAACATGGACAAGCAAGATAAATGAAACAAAAGATACCCTGAACTATTTTTGTTGTTGTTTGTTACTTCCTAGGAAGTTATTTCCAACAAATTACTTTGTATTTTTAAAATCCCAAGGTTTTATCTCTTTTTCAATAATCAAAATTTATCTCAAGCCAAGGATTTCATAAAGCCCCTCATAGAAGGAAGTGAAAAAGGGAACACTAACAGAAAGTAAATAATAGAAAGCAATTATGAGAGTTTGTCATTAACCAGAAACGGGGATTAAAGAGATATTACATTAATTAATTCTTACAATTACCCTATTAGGTAAGAACTAAGATGAGAAAATTGAGACTCAGAGACTACTTTGCTCAAAGTTACACTGCTAAGGAATGAAATTAGACCTAAGTTTGTCTGCCTTGAGAATTCAATTTTCCAAAGCATAATTTACAGATTATAGTTTTACTGAAAGATAGAGGAGCATATTTATAAAGTGCAATCTGATAAAAGGGCAAAAAATACTTTAAAGTGAATGAACTAGATTTAATATGACAATATAATTTAACAAAATCTGTGTCAAGCCCAATTCTCTCCCACTGTCTCCCTCCTGGAAATTTCAAACGTTTGTAAAAAATATATATATATGGTTTTAAATCTTTGCAGTAAGATTGTTTCAAGAATGAAAAAGTGGTCTATGTGAGATGATTTAAAGCTGTTATTAAATAAAGTAGTGAGAAAATCTCATTATTTTTATTTTCAACACCAGTGACAAAGTCATTATATTCAGGCAAAAAAAAAAACATTTTATAAAACACTACATTTTCTTTATTTTCTCACTACTTTAAATACCTTAATGAACAAGTCACTAGTATTTTAACTCATATATTTAGATAGATAATTTGTGGCATTTTTTAATCTTTTAGAATCTTATTTTTATTTTTAGAATCTTAGAATAATTCAATGATTGGTTAGATATGAACATTATAAAACTATACAATTAAATTTTTCAATTTTTGAATCTCTTCTATGGTATCCCTGACAACGTTTCATCTAGGCAATGCCTGAACATCTTCTTTAATGAAGAATTTACTATTTGGCAAAGCAGTCCAAATCCAGACATTAATAATTATTCCTAGCATCTTCCCATGGTGCTATAGCTAATGGTGTTATTTTTTTCACTACTTCTTTGCATGCTACAATTAATATTTTCACTTAGAAGGTATTTCTTGTAGGTGTGTCATTACCATTTATTAATTATCTAGTTATCAGGATTTTACTGAAATAAAAATAGTCATATAGAGTAATTCTAAGAAAAGGGGAAAAAATCCTGGCAGTTTGATTTTCCTGCAGTTTTCTCTTATCTTGAGAGAAGTAGTATCTTTTCATTTAAAAAGTCTTCATCAACGTTCAAAATTTATGTTTTAAAAGGAATAAGAAGGTATTCGGATAATGACTTGAAGGAGTATAGTCACAGCAATTTAGTGTTAAAGCTAGGAGAGGAAACAAACCTGAATTTTATGTGATGTTCTAAATGGAAGTTAAATAGGAATGTACAGAAAGACGGAATGGTATCAAAAACAGTTAATACTAAAATAACCAGAAAAACTGGCTAACTGAGTCTTAATAAACTTCTATGTTAATATATGCAAATCATGCATACTTCTGTTTTCTGAGTGTATCACACTAAATTACAATGCAGAGCAGATGTTTTTAAAGGAATAAACAATTTCGTATTCTTAAGTCTTTAAGTTTTGGAACCGGCTCTGCTTACAACCACTGAAATTTATTTATAAATTTGTTATCATTTATTTTCACTGAAATTTGATTGAATCATTGATACCAAAATCACTGACATCAGATATCCTAGCTATTATTAAATTGTAGTAATAACAATCATTAAACTGGTGATGATTAATAAGATTCTTTAAATGGAACATTACCAATTAGAAGTTTATTTTTCTATCTGCAGTGTAAATAACCAAATAGGGAAACCAAAAAATAATGACTTGCGCCTATGATTGTAATTATAAAACACCATCCTAGAAGTAATTGAATGAAGAATGAAGAATGGAAGAATGAGGAAGAACTGGAATGAATAAATATGAGATCAATATTGTCAGAAAAAAGATAATATTTATCTTGAAAATGTGTATTTTAATATGAATAAATATTGTTTTATTCCTTCGCTAATTTTTAGTCACCACTAATACATAGAAAAACAGCACTATTTCATACTAAAGAGCAAACAGACAAAAATAGTTACTATATATAAATATAAGAAGGTAAGTACTCATCAGCTTCAAGTCCAGCAGAAAACTGAGGAAATAACCACATCATACTCAATGGCATACAGTATCGTGCTATTATTATCTGTCTTAAGCAATAAGCCTTCTCATCTTAACTATAGATAAATGATAGCCCCTTGCTTTGGAATGCATTTCCCAGTTCATGTCACTGATATTTGTTGAAGTCACACTCAAAACTCGTCTCCTAATGGATGCTTTCAATGATGTTATTCACCACACTCTGACTTCCCTTTATCCCTGTACCTCACACTCATTAATGTATTCATTTAACACTTAATTTTGTGAACATTTCCTGTACTGGGACCCATGCTAAAGGTAAGGATGCAGTAATAGACAGGTGTGATTATCTGTAACCTCACAAAGCAGGAAGAATAACAGCTATTTATGGAGCATTTACTGTGGCAAGTGCTTGGCCTACATTACTTAATCTTCAAAACAGCCTTGTTAGACAAGTCTGCTAGATACAACTTTTATCTTTTGTATTTTCTTTGTGGAACTGCAAAAGTTGTGCTTTCTTATGAGAAGAGATACTTAATGGCATTTCCTATAATTTTCTTCTTCCAGGAAACTAATAGGACCAGTGAGCACATTAGTCACTCATAAACATTGCTGAATTACAATATCATCTGTGAGATGAAAACAAACCAACCAAATCATCCCAGTACACTGACCTTGAATCTATATTTATCAGACAATAATGAAATTCGGGACACCTGGAGCAGCTGGGTGGCTCAGTTGGTTAAGTATCTGCCTTCAGCTCAGGTCATGATCCCAGAGTCCCTGGATCGAGCCCCACATCCCGCTCCCTGCTCAGCGGGGCGTCTGCTTCTCCCTCTTTCCCTCACCCTTCTCTCAGGCTATCTTCCTCTGTCTCTCTCAAATAAATAAATAAAATCTTTAAAAAAAAGAAATTTGGGACACCTAAAATTGATAAACATTTGAATCTTGGAAAGAGTTTAGAAGAATGAGAATAACTGCTAGGATTATTGCATGTGAAGTAATATATACTTGGTTTCAAATTATAATCTGCATTTCAAAAGCTGTTTTTAAGAATGATGAAGAAAGACAGGCAAGGTGCAAAATACAGAATTAGCACCTAATAAATGCTCGCAGGTAGTTATTTATTATTAAAGTATTAGAGGTAAGTTCTATGTGAAGTAATGAATTTATCAACAAAAACACAACAGAATAGTGAAGTGATTTCATTATGATTATATACAAAACAATGATGACTATCTCTGAGAAAAGAACCAGAGAAAACAGACTTAACCTATAATCTCAATGATTTAGGTTAGATAGAAAGTAGAATTTTCTAACAGAGATGGAGTGAGAGCTGCTAGTTTATTTAATAAATTGTCAGGGTAGGGTTGGTATCTCATTGTATATTTATCTACTAGTGCTAATCTTCTGGATGATCTTGCTCAATTTTAAAATATACACATACACACACACAAACACACAAGTTCCTTAGAAAGCAAGCTGTTTGCCAAATTGTTTGTATCCCAGGAAGGTCTTTGAAAAGACTAATAGACTGTTTGCAAATACAAACCATGATCACTACTCACAAGACAAATACTATTTAGAGTTGCATCCAGAAGAAGACATTTAGGGTGTAATTAGTCATATAATATAGCATGTTTGTTTTGGGCAGACTGCGGCAGGAAGAAACATGAGAAAAACTATTTGCATAAAAAACTTAAAATCTAAATAATTCATCCTTGCACTCACTACAAAAAAAAAAGTGTTATAAAAAAACTATGTCATAAATACAAGCATGATTAAGGATTTGTGGTTACAAATCCATTTTACCTCTGTAATTAAAGGGACACATCAGTACAGCTGACTTGCAACCTAATAGTGTCCGTCAAAATGCTCCATTATTCCTGATATAGACAGAACAATCTGTTACCTGCTTTATGAAATAAAAATTTGTAAGTTTAGGTGGAAAGTAAGATTATATAACAGATATCAGTATGGATATAAATTAAACTCTCTACAATAATTTGGGATAAAATTTCACATTCATTACTTAATGAAGTAAATCTCCCACCTTCAAAATATAATGAATGAACAATGGTAAATTTAATTGTCAAGGTAAAAATTATAAAAGTTAAAAATAGAACATTTCAATTATTTAGCGAAATTTCACATTGTAGAGTATAAAGAGGTGGAACATAAATTCATGTTTGATTGAGTCTATTGAATATAAAGCTGAAGCAAGCCTATTTATAAAAGAGAGACTATGTGTGCCTCTTTCACTGAGTATCCATCAACACCTACTGTTCTTTTGGTAACTGTATATTGAATGCATTATGTTATATAAGGCCTTGGCTGGTAAAGACATAGTAACTACTCATCTAGTGTATTCATATGGAAACAAACAGAAAAGAAACATTTTAGCCAGGTCTGATTTTGAAAATGGCATGTTAGCAGCTCTTTATTATACTTAGTCATACTCAGGCATTTGCCTGCCATCCATTTCTCTCAGGATATTTGAATTTGGGGAAGAAAAACTGGTAAACAAGAGGCATATGAGATAGAGAAAAAAAATAGGCCAAAATTATTTTTTAGAGAAATAACTAAAAGAGTAAAGTTTTTAATGATATTTCTATATTTACAGTATGTAAATTCATAACACACATAAAGAATGGAAAATATAAGATGAAAATGGAAGCCAAAAAACCTGAAATAACACAATTCTAATTAGGGAGATATATGTAAATCTATATTTCAACTTCATCTTAATTCCCTAGGTAGTTCTTTAAATTGGGGTAAAAAAAAAATTGGAGAGCTATTATCAACTTCATAGGGTATCAATTTTAATTCTACTAGGTTAAGTCAAGTGCTATGGAACATAATACTTAGATTTCTAGGGCAGTCTAACTTAACTGCTAGCTTTAATAATAATGGAGTTTAATTGATATACTTTCAGTTACACTTTCAATTATTTTTTAGTTTATCTCTTGGTCAATACATGACCATAATTACTGCATTTCTGGCCTTTTATTCTTTTCTCTCTCGCTCTCTCTTTTTTTTTTTTTTTTTTTTTTGTATTTCTGGCCTTTGATGACTCTTTATTCTATCAACATTTGCCAGCTGTTTTGAGAACTACCTCCGTACATTAATTCATTACTGCAGCAACAGCAACTTTATGATATGTGGTTCCAAAATCAAAAGCAGAGAGTTTATTCCCTGGAATCTCCATAGTTATGAAATAAATAATGAAGATTGTTGTTTCTGTTGATTTAAGCACTTTATTAATCACAGCACTTGGGCAAAAAAAAAACAATGTAGCACAAAAATAAATGCTTAATAAAAAAGTTAAAATATTCTAGAAAGATTACCTCAAATTCTAATATCACTTGAAAAACTTTACTTCTATTTAACTTCTTTAATGTAAAAACCATCTATTTTGATACATTGCAGATATATGCTGTAGTAGTATAAGCATCTGAGTATATCAGGATAATTACACATATATTTCAGAGAACCTGAGTGATGAAATTTTAGTCTAAGAAAGTTTGCATTCTTTGGCTCACAATTAGCTAGCCATAAAGGGTAAGAAATTCACTGTAATTTCCAGGTCTAAACCAGAATGCTGCTCTTTAAAAGAGAATATTCTGCCTATATTTTGGCTGCTAATAATTATTTAACTAAAATGTAAACCTGTAACCTATATTATATTTTACTAAAGATTTCCATCATTACGGGACCAAGTTATGAATTAGGGCCTGCAATTATGTCATTTATTGTGAATTAGTTAACTTTCACAAAAGTTCAAGTAAGCAGCTTTGTTTGAAATCTGCTCACTCATACTATCAATGTCTTTTAATATCAAAGGTAAAACAATACTTAAATAACGCTGAAAAATGAAAGCTAATGATAAATATTTCATTGGGTGCTCACTAATCAATCAAGGTCTCCCTATGTAGCACCCCTATTCAAATATGTGACGGGAAAAATTGGAGTCATAGGGGAAAATGCAGTCTTCATTATATTGCCATTCTGAAAATGAGAAAAAAAAAACAGTTGATGTTAATTATTAATGAACATAAAAGCATTCAAATAGTAATCATACTCTAGAGTCAAATGAATAATTTTGCCCGTTGTCATATGAGAGGTAGTGACTGATTAAGGATTAAATTCAGAACTATCACAAGTCTTCTTCTGTGATTTTTTCCAACTATACTGCAACCTAGGATTTACCTTCATTTCAACATCAGAAAGGATAAGAAGGATGATCAGTTAGATTTTTATGGAAAGACTGTGGGCCAAACTTGGGTTGTCTACACTGGTGAAAAGAAATGGAAAATTTTCAACTTTGGTGTGTACTACAAAAACAAAATAGTAGCCTATCATTTTTGCAATTATGTCTACATTGTTGTTAAATATGTACATAAAAGATAAGAGGATAAACTTGTTTTGAAATACAAACTTTAGTTCAAAATAAGAAATAAATTGGGTTAAATTGTGGATCCAGGATTAAACATTAACATATACCTTGCTGCTGAAAAATAACAACCAAACTAATAAAATCTCTCTAAAATTATTTTTGTGATTTAAATAAACTTTGGAAGACACATGTAAACAACATTCATAACTTTATATTCCCACATAATATTTTTATTTCCCCATAAATAATTAAGCACAAAGTTTTCTGGTCTTCTAAATATAGCTTTATAATATACACTATACTATACTTTTGGAAATTATAAATTGCATCAATTATAAAATTATCAGTCCTTTAAATCTATAGTGACCTAAATTTTTTATCCTAATGATATATTATGACTTGGCTTAAAACCTTTTTTTTTTTTTCTTAAATCTGATTTGGGCCTAAACATCTTTGACTTACTGTTAAGTATATTGATAGGTACAGAATATTTGCTCCCAGTGGTCATGAGAGCAAAACTTTTAGAGACCTAAAGGGGCAAAGTACTTTCATTATGTATATGACTTTTTAGTTTTACTAACAAGAAATTGTATTTTATTCAAATTCCCCAAAGAGGCAACACTTCCATTCTGTTTACATTTTATTCTCTTTGTTTTTAAAAATTTTATTCTTTTTGCATTTAAAAAATATTTCATTTTCATATGTGGCAACAAAGCTTTACTCTCCAGACTTGAAAACAGAAAATCAAGTGAAATAAAGGAGATGCACAGTTTGTGTGCTTCCTTTGTTAGGTGGAGGTGAGTGACAGAGTAGAGGAAGAAAGCAATAATCAGATCTGAAGTAAACAGTTTATTTTTGATGTATGTGCTACTTTGTATGTATATGTGTGACTATTCTAGTACTTAGAACCTTAAGATTTTTCAAAATACGTTTTTGTTTATTTTTTTAAATTTTTATTTATTTTATTTTTATTTTTATTTATTTATTTGACAGAGAGAGAGACAGCCAGCGAGAGAGGGAACACAAGCAGGGGGAATGGGAGAGGAAGAAGCAGGCTCCCAGCGGAGGAGCCTGATGTGGGGCTCGATCCCAGGATTCTGGGATCATGCCCTGAGCCAAAGGCAGATGCTTAACGACTGAGCTACCCCTGGCGACCCTCAAAATATGTTTTTAAGAAGGAAATTATTTCTGTTGTTAAAAACCAATTCCTTCTGTTCTTTGGGAAAAAACTAAGAGAGGAGAGTTTTTACGCTTTTTAATTTTTTGTAAATGTTTATTGCGCTTCCTTGCATAAGCCATCTTCTTTGAGTCTCATATATATTTAGATACAGCTTTTATGAAAGTTTCTTTGAAAAAAAATATAAAATTACGATGGCAGTATTAGGTATGGCAATGAACATTCATTTTGGATGAACAAAAAGGAAACAAAGAATTATAAAGTTTAAAAGTGGCAAAACACTCTAAATGTCACAAAATGTAGAAAAGCAACATATTTTTATCAATTCACTGCCTAACATGGCTTGTAAGGATCTTTTTCCTGTCATTTAAGGGCTACATACTCTACTGTCATGTCTTCACACGACAATATTACTGGTTAAAGGGCATATATTGTCAAATTTAGAGAAACTTCTGTTAAATTTCTTTTAAACATAAACAGTTATAAACAGTTACTGCTTGTAGTACCAAAGGTTTGTGCTATACAAACACAGGGAACTAGATCAATTATATTTTCACCAAAAAATGAAAAATATTATGGTATTTTTATGATTATATATATTGCATTTTCTAGTATATCCCTGACAAGTAGAATATGCATTTTGGCCAGGTATTGATGAGAACAAAATCTCTCACTTTTAATTTTATGTTTTGAGCCCTCTGCTTTTAAATTTTGCTTTTCCTCTACCTTCTACATGATTCCAGGGCAAGGCATCATGGGACAAGTTACAGTACAAATGAGGGCCCCATACCTTTGTGTGACAATGATTTTTCACGGTGCGGGTAGAAGGATTATTCCTATAAACCATCCCTATACCTGCACAGACAGAATAATTTAAACTCCAACTGAACTACATGCAATATATCCCACTCAATCTAAACTAAAAAGCATTCTCAATTCAAAGTCTTTTTACAAGGATTTAGTAGCACAAATGCTAGTGGCCACTCAAACACCACTCACTGTACATGAGGGGAAATGTGATAGAAGTTGTAACAACAGTCAACATCTTATTTTTTGTACTTTTTACAAAATTCTATGTTCATGCACACACATTGCAAGGGCTCCGACTCTCCTATATTTCTCTACTACCAAATAAAGTAAAAAACAAATAAAAGTAAAAGCAAGCATCACTTAAGAAGTGAAAAATTTGGGGCACCTGGGTGGTTCAGTCGCTAAGCATCTGCCTTCGGCTCAGGGCGTGACCCCAGCATTCTGGGATCGAGCCCCACATAGGCTCCTCTGCTGGAAGCCTGCTTCTTCCTTTCCCACTCCCCTTGCTTGTGTTCCCTCTCTCGCTGGCTGTCTCTATCTCTGTCAAATAAATAAATAAAATCTTTAAAAAAAAAAAAAAGAAGTGAAAAACTTAAGAGCCAATCTTTTTGAAAGGATACAAAGAATTCTGATGCCTCATTTTTAGTCTGCTCATGAATCTTTTTCTCTCTAGTTTTCCAGTCCTTTCTCTTCTTTCCATGATCATTCCTCTAAAACTCCTCTCAATGTAACTACAAAATTCTGGGGACCCTCTGTCCTCCTTTTCTGCTATCCCCAGAATTCAGATGACTATAGTCTCCTTCTGTATTCTGCATAAACTTCTAGTGCATGTTTCATTCAAAACTAATTTAGAATATACATGCATATTAAGTTCTACTAAAAATCTACATCTGCACATCTGATGGGCACCTACAATTGACCTGCTTTAAATTAAACTGTTTTCTCTTTTTCATTATGGAAATTCTCAAACTTAGAAAGAGAGAGGACTGCAAAGAGCATTCATCTATCCAGTGCCCAACAGTAAGCTTCAGAGATAACCATTCCCAATCTCATTTTATCCATTACCCACAAAGTTTTTATTTTATTTCGTGTCATGTTAAATAAAACCCAAGGTTTTAGGTTTTTCCATTTGTAAATTCATCAGTATGCATCCCTAACAACATACCCAATAAAATTAACAATAAATATTAAATAGAAGCTAATACTGGGTCTATATTTAAATTTCCCTGATTATTTCAAAGAGCTCTTTTTAAAGTTGGTTTCTTCCAATCAGGATCCAAATTCTGAAAACCGCATTTCATTATTGTGCCTCTGAAATCTCTTTTTAATCCTCTACTATCATCTTCTCTCCATATCTCTTTTCTTGGCATTGGTTTGATTGTTGTTTGTGGTAGTGGTTGACTTTTTCTAGTAGTCCCAGTATTTCCTATAAACTGGTAATTAAATCTAAACTCTTAATAAATTGTAGGGCCATTTTTTTAAAAAACAGAAGAATACTTCATATCTGATGTTCTGTATTTCCCATCACATCACATCGTGGGACATATAATATATGACTGCCCCATTTTTAGTAATGCTGAAACTTATTTCAGGTCAAGTGATGTCATCCTGAGACCTGTCTGAAGAAATGCCCTATCAATATCAAACTCATTACTGTATTCATTGATGATCACCATTACCTAGATCTATTATTTTATTAAAGGTTGCAAAGTGGTTAGTTTTCTAATTTTATTATCCCTTCTGCATTTGTTAGAAATCATCTCTAAATAGAAACCTTCCCTACATGAAAAACTCTTCACACAATAAAGGCAAAAAAAATGCTTGATCCATTGATTATATATTAAAATTAACTTCTTATCCTTCTCCTCCTTGTTTACTGCTGCATCCATATTTGTTTCTATAGCCCCAGCGTCAAAGCTTAGAATGCATCCTGTAATTCTTTCTGTCCCTTACCTACACGTACCTCTCCCTTACCTTACCTCCCTTAGGGCCAGCTTTCATCTATCTCTAAAGCTTTTCACTGTTCTCTGCTTCTTGACTGCCGATGATTTCAGTAGATTCTACTCAGCATTGCTTATCAATGGCCACCAGATCAGAGTCTGGAACTCTGGCCCCGACTTGTAACTCATCCTCTACACAACTGCTGATGTGATGGTTCAAAGCGCAGTATCTGACAGCATCATTACACAGCTTAAAATGCTTCAATCCTCAAATGGTTCCTTAATATCTTAAGGTAAAATCTAAGCAAAGCCTTTCAGGATCCATCCCTGCTTTGTGTCAACTTCACTTCCTGAGATCCCCCAGTCACCTTCCTGGGATGCAGTTCCATTTAGCTGCATTTGGTAATCTGAACTTGCAGCCTGTTTTACCATATCTTTGCACCTGCTAATTCCTAGGCTTGGAATCCTATTGCCCTTTGTTTCTGATTTTCAAATCAATATTCATCCTTTCAGACTGAACTCAAAAGTCAATGAGGTCTTCTCTCATCTTCCCAGACAGAAAGAAGCATTTCGATCTGTGTGTTTATTCCTTTAGAGCCTTTAGGCACACTCTGTGATTGTACCTATTATGTGGCTGAATGATCTGTGTACCTGTCTATCTCTCTCACTAGACAGTAAGCTCTTCAAAGGCAAGGACATTCTCATCTTTGCTGACTCTTCTATGCCTAGGGCAGTCTTTTTGGTATATGATACGTACATGGTAATGATGAATTATGATTGGTCCTATGAAGAATATTTTGCTTGTGTTCCTTTCCCACCCACTAAATAGGTACCCCCTAGGCTCAGCTTTAGTTTCGGGTTTTCTTTTTTCTCTTTACTCTGACCTAATGAAAGCTCATGTACTCTGGATTTCTCATCTTTTATTCAGCTTCCTATCTTCTGTTACCCACAGGGTCATTTCACTCAGATATTCTACTAATTAAGGTGGTTTTTCTGATGTACATGAAAAGAATCTACCAATCCCACATACATCTTTGCTCATATTGTTGTCTATGAAGTATTCTACCTCTTTCTGCACGATTTTTTTTTTTTTTACAAGATTTTCTTTGGGTGATGACAAAGAAGCAACTCTGGTAAGAATTCAGAAACTTCCCTAGGACATCTGAACCCTCCCTTCATTTTCAGTCTGTGAAAGCTGGATTTACAAGATTCTACCACACACTTCCTTAGCTAGCTTTTCCCTTTACATATGTCTGTTTTTTTCCTCCTCAAAGAGACTATAAACTTCTCAAGACTACGATCAGGCATTTCTCCCCTGATAAATACTAAGAAGGCTGTTATACTATGTGTTTTAAAAGTCTATATGAATAAAAAATACCATGTAAATTAATGGATATTACTTCTAGAATTCTAAAATTTTTGAAAGTTATTTTCAATGTCACATTCCATTTTTAACATCATTTTTACTTTAAAAAGGCAAAATTTAAATACTGTAATAAAAATACAAAGATCAGTCTTCAAACGACAATTCTTAAAATGAAACAATTAAAATCTGTAATTAATATACACATATCCATAATCCAAGTAACAAGGTAGTCAAGTTAGGCTTCCCTGTGATTTCATTTAGTTTTTTATTTTTTCCACTTTAGTAAATAGTTTCATAACTGTCTAAAAGAGGTCATGAACTACACCAAACTGTTCTAAGAGTAGTAATTTTGATGATGTCATTTTATTTTTTTCCTTCTGTTGCATTTAATACCAACTAAACAGAAAAGATTAATTCAACTGATTTCTTCATGTATTTTGAAAGCAATAAAAGTCGTGATTCAAATTACGAGGGAAAATGTCCTTTTGTTTAATCTTTAGCATTATAAACATCACTGTTTACAATAAGATACAGGCAAGGGAATAAGAAGAAACCACTGTAACCGGGCTCCTAAACTGAAAAATCAGATCAATAACCACGTTGTTAGGGGCCAATAACGCCATGTTCACAAGAAATGGGAAAAATGTTTTCTAGATAATCTGCTTATTTAGTGAAGGCTGAGCTTGCAGATTGACTATATAAACTTGAGTGTTACACATTTATTTTCAATTACTCATGAAATGTCAAAAGAAATGCACTTAAACCTAATAAACATTTTTGTAGCATTGTCATGTGTTACTAACACACCAAGTTAGGAAGATTCAGAGGCTTGCATTTTTTGTCCATCTTCTTTATTACCTTGGCCAAAGTAATTCTGATATAAAATAGGTAGTCATAAATGTTCTCCCTTGTAAATGTGTTTGGAAATATTCATTTAATGCTTCAGCTATTTTAGGATCTCGGATGACTACATCTTCCATTATAATTTGTAATACTATACCTCCCTCCTCCTGCTACCTCTTCCCATATAAAGCTAAAAAATATCTTTGAATATGTTCAAACCCTCTTGATTACATATATATGCCAAATATCAAATGGCATATAATTACTGCCTTATTAATTTATAATTTAAAAAATACCCACTGTGTGTAGAAATTTATTAAACAGCCCTAATAATTTCAAATTTGCTTTCCAAATCTAAGGAAAATCATTTTTTTTAATTCTTTCCTCACTCAGTTCACTTTTCCTGCAACATTAATGTGATCAGAAAAATTTATAATTCATTATTCACATGTAAGAGGTTTTACTGTAAAAGCTTACATTTCTTTCTCATTGTAGTAAATGCATAGAGATCCCATTAGGAGTGATAGACAGTAACTACAAAGAGAGATGCACACCCCACTGCTTCATGCCATTCTTCAAAGCAGGTCCTTACTGATATTATCTTTTCCTCCCTCAATAATCACATCCTTATCCCTCCATGTGAACAAATACTCAGCTAGAGAAACCAGAATGCTGATTTTAAAAGGAAAATCTCAAAGATGAAAGCATTGTATATAATATAATATAATATAATATAATATAATATAATATAATATAATATATATTATATTATATATGCATATATATATACATATATAAAATACACACACACAACACACACACACTGATATGCTCAGTTGGGTAGATGCTTAATTTAGTTTAATGCTAGAATGGCCTAACTTAAGACTTGCATTTTAGTATTTAAAACCACAACCATCAAAGGTTTTTGCTTTTTAATGCCTTCCTGGAGAAATAAAGGATAGCATCAGGAGCTGTGCTGAAAGCATTCTAGGATAAATCCACACTCATAATAACACTAGAAAATAACCTAATGATTTTTTTTCTCATTTATTTAATCCCTCCCTCCCACCCTCTCTCTCTTCTATCCTTCCTTTCAACAGTATAATTAAGGAAAACTCCCTTTGGATGAGGCATCTGACTATTTAAGACTTACTCCCAGGCTTTCTGTAGCATCTACAAAGATTAACATCAACTCTTAACATGATCAGCTTTCTATTATCAATAAGGCTTCTACTTTCATTCATGCTATTGTAAATTTATTATAATGTTCCCTTTGAAAACTTCATCATCACTTCTATTCTTTGTCATCACTTAAAAAGGCAAATAGCTTAGAGCCTTTAACTTCTCCTGCATGGAATACTGCCCCATGATTCTTCTCTCTAGCCCTATAAATCACCAAATACATATATGCAGCCTTTCCTTGAAAAGCTTTCCATTAGGCCTTTTCAAATGTTGTTCTATAGTAAACAAATGTCCCTGCATCTTTACTTTTGTGCCTTAAATAAAACCTAATTCAACCCAAAGTTTTCAACTTCTTCTGCAGCTTTCATCAGGAGAGGCTCCTTATTCTCATTCCTTTTCTATATTTGGGAGTCAGGAGGTGGAGGGGGCTTTCTTCTGATTCCCTAAGCGGTCTCCAGATCATTTCCTTTCTATGGTCAAGTACAAATCCCTGCTTGTCTGTTTCTCATGTTGTCAGTCTGTACCTCTACTACAAATACCTCCATATTTGAATACTTTTCTGAGAGTTCTCCCTCAGTGATTGAGGAATTGCTACCAGTCTCATGATCTTTCTACTCAAGGTCAGCTATCATCACAGATGAATTCAGGGTACATTATGAACAGTCCATCCAACACTATAACTTTACAGAGATTTGAATTTCTCGTTTTCAGTGGCCATCATTCCCATTGTTCTTAACTATTTGTTCCCATGGTTATGTCCTGGAAGTTTTCATCACCCTGAACTAGTCTAACTCTGAGATGTTAAATTCAAATATCCCACTTCTTAATATTATTTTTCTGACTTTCACTTCCTTAAATACATCGTAGCTACTTTTTCATCTCACAGATACCACCAGTTCCTATTTCCCTCCATTTCCTACCCTATGCTCACCTCCTGTAGTTTATCAGCCTTCTCTTTTTTTAGTGCCTTTTGCTAAAAGGACTAGACACCATGTCTTATTATGCAACATACTCTCTCATTACCACCTAATTTTTCTGTATTCCTATTCTTTCACCAAAGCACAAATCTGAACTCTGAATCCATGCTAAAATCGGCTTTTTCTGTCCCTGTATTGTGATGTGTAAGTATCCATTTCCAAGATAAGCATCATTTCAATTCTTACTCTCTAAATTCAGGTTGACCCTCAGCATGGGCCATTATGATAGGCAGAATGGTGGACTCACAACATGCCAACAACCTCTCACTCTCCAGAACCCATAAATAAATAGGTTACATGGCAAAGAGGAATTAAGGTAGCAGAAGAAATTGAAATTGTTAATCAGTTGACTTTAAGATAGGGAGATCATCCTTGATTATTTGGGTGTGTCCAATATACTTACGAGGGTCCTTTAAATGTGGAAGATGGAGACAGAGGAGTCTGTGTAAAGTACTGAGATATGAGAAAGTATTGTATAGCCATTGCTGACTTTGAAGATAGAAAGGGATAATAAGCCAAGGAATTCTGGCAGCATCTAGAAGCTGGAAAAGGCAAGGAAGTGGATTCACCCTAGGGCCTAAAGCAGAAAGGAACAAAGCCCTACTGACGTCTTGATTTTAGCTAGTAAGACACACGCTAGACTTCTGACCTATAGATCTATAAAGTACTAAAATTCTGGGTTTTTGTCACTAAATTTATTGTAATTTGTTATTGCAGCAAAAGGAAACTAATACACCCATTAACCTTTTACTTTCCCATGCCTAGGATTTACTTTCAAATTTCTTTTTTTTTTTTAAGATCTTATTTATTTATTTGAGAGAGACACACAGAGAGAGCCAGAGAGAGAATCTGAAGTAGATTCCACATTGAGCACAGAGCCGACGCAGGGCTCAATCCCACAACTACAAGATCACAACCTGAGTCAAAACCAAGGGTAGGACACTTAACTGACTGAGCCACCCAGACTGCCCCGATTTTCTTCTGCAGGTATTCTAACTTTGTATTAAACCCTAGATTGCCAGAAAACGCAACTTTGAGTGCTTCATTGAGAAGTTTGAGGTGATAATGCATAGTCTTCCTTAACTTTCCTTCCCTTAATTCACAAATTTATATGAATATAAGCTCATCCTCACCAACTTTTCTGCTGTTTACACTGAAGTACCATTTTAAGCACATCTTAACCACTTTCTATAGGAGACTGCTCAAATTCACCTCTTTCCTATATTATCTCTTCCTAAAATAGGAGAAATTTGACACTACTAGATGATAAGGTGATTCTCTTTGCCCCACAACCAAAACCTAGTTTCATCTCTTCCTTCCATTTATTAGTTCTTGAAAGTGTAGTCTCCTTTTCTTACTCCCACTCTGTGAGCCTTTGTTGTCAGTCTAATCTTCCGCTGTACCCTCTTCCTGTCGATCTTTTTTAATCCTTTATTTTTTCGGTCAGTTTTAGGTTAACAACAAAATTGGTAAAAAGGTAGAGAGACTTCCAATATACTCTCTGCTCCCACACAAGCATAGCCCCCCCACCATTAGCCAACATCACTAACCAGCGGGGTACATTTGTTACCAAGGATGAACCTAAATTGACACATCATAATCACCCCAACTCCATAGTTACTATAGGGTTCACTCTTGATATTGTACATTAATGGGTATTTTCACTGACCTAAAAATCCTTTATGATCCACTTATTCATCTCCCTACCATATCTGCCAAACACACACCTATATGCCACTGAAGGAAACAACTGATCTTTTCCTTGTCCCATAGTTTTGCTATTTCCAGAATGTGATATATTTGTCATAAAGTATGTAGCCTTTTCACTTAGTGGCTTCCAGTCACTTCTTTCACCTAGTAATGTGCATTTTAGGTTCCTCCATGTATTTTCATGGGTTGATGGCTCATTTCATTTTAGCACTGAATAACATTCCAATGTCAGGATAAATCACAGTTATCCATTCACCTACTAAAGGATATCTTGGTTATTTCCAAATTTTGGCAATTATGAATAAAGCCACTATAAATATTCATATGGAGAACTTTGTGTGGCTATAATTTTCAACTCCTATTGCCAAATAGCAAGGAGTGTAAAAACTGAATAGTATGAGAAGAGTACATTTAGTTTTGTAAGAAACCATCAAAATGTCTTCCAAAATGGCTGCACTGTTTGCTTACACACATCAGTAAATGAGTGTTCCTACTCCTCTGCACACTCACTAGCATTTGGAGTTGTTAATGCTCTGGATTTTGGCCATTCTAATAGCTATACAGTGATATTTCATTGTTTGATTAATTTGCTTTTCCCTGATTATATGTAAAGTAGAAGATATTGTCATATGCTTATTATCCACCTGCATATCTTCTTTGGTGAGGTGTCTCTTAAGGTATTTAGTACATTTTTAATTAGGATGTGTATGTTCTTATTGTTTAGCATTAAGAGTTCTTTGTATATTTTAGGTAACAGTCCCTTATTCAATGTGTCTTTTGCAAATATTTTTTCCCAGGCTATGGTTTGTCTTCCAATTCTCTTGACATTGTCACTCACAAAACGAAACAAATGAAACAAGCAAGGTAGGGTCAGTCCTCCAACTTTGTCCTTCTTCTTCAAGATTGTTAGTTATTCTGGATTTTTTGTCTTTCCATATAAATTTTAGAATCATTTTGTCAATATTCATAAAATAGTTTGCTGAGATTTGATTGGAATTTCATTGCATCTATAGCTCAATTTGGGAAGATCTGACATCTTGACAATATTGAGACTTTCTACCCATAAACATGAAATACCTCTCTACTTATTTACTTCTTTGATGTTTTAATCTGAATTTTGTAGTTTTCTATTTATAGATCTTATACAAATTTTTGTTAGATATATACTTGAATATTTTATTATTTGAGGGTACTAATATACATGGTACTGTGTTTTTAATATCAAATTCCACTTCTTAATTTTAAGTATATAAGATAGCAATTACCTTTTATATATATAAAGTTTGTATCCTGCAACCTTGCTACAAGCATGTGTTAGTTCCAGGAGTTTTCTATTTTTTTTTCAGATTTTCTATGTAGACAATCATGTCACCTGTAAACAAAGGCAGTTTTTTGTCTTCCTTCCCAATATGCATACCTTTTATTTCTTTATCTTGTCATATTGATTAGTAAGGACTTCCAGTAAAATATTGAAAAGAAGGGGTGAGAGGCAATATCCTTGTCTGTACACGTTCTTGGTAGAAAAGTTTTGAGTTTCTCACCATAGTTGTAAGGTTTTTTTTGTATAATATCTTTATCAAGTTAAGAAAATTCCCCTCTGCTCCTATCATTTACTGAGAGGTTTTATCATGAATGAATATTCAATATTGTTGAATACCTATCTCAATCCTTTGATATGACTGTGTAATTTCTCTTCTTAAGTGTGTTGATGTGATGGATTAAATTAATTGATTTTTAAATGCCGAAAAATCCTTGCAAACCTGGGATAAATCTTACTTGGTCATAGTGTATAATTCTTTTTATACACTGTCGGATTTGATTTGCTAATTTCCTGTTGAGAGTTTTTGCTTCTATGTTCATAAGAGATACTGGTTTGTAGTTTTCTTGTATTATCCTTGTCTTGTTTTGGTATTAGGATAATACTGGCCTCACAAAATGAGTTAGGAAGTATTTTCTCTGTTTCATTCCTCTGAAAGAGATTGTAAACAATTGGTATAATTTCTTCCTTAAATGTGGAATACGGTAGAATTCACCAGTGAACCTACCTTGGCCTGGTGCTTTCTGTTTTGGACAATTATACATTATTGACTCAATTTCTTTAAAAGATACAGGTCTACTCAGATCATCTATTTCCTCTTGTGTGTGTTTCAGCAGATTGTGTCTGTCAAGAAATAGGTCTAATTCAACAAGGTTATCAAGCTTGTACACACAGAATTTTTCATAGTATTCTTTTATTATCCTTTTAATGTCTATGGGATCTGTAGTGATAGCCCCTCCTTCATTTCTGATAAAGTAATTTTGTCCTCTCTCTTTTTTTTTCTCAGCATAGTGGAGACTTACCAATATTACTGATCTTCTCAAGGAACTAGCTTTTAGTTTTGTTGATTTTCTCTACTGATTTCCTGTTTTCAAATTCACTAATTTCTCCTCCAATTCTTGTTATTTCTTTTTAGCTGCTTACTTCAGATTTAATTTGCTCTTCTTTTCCTAGTTTCCTAAGGTGGAAAATTTACAGTATTGATTTTAGATCTTTCTTCTTTTCTAATACATGCATCCAATGCTATAAATTTCTATCTAAGTACTGCTTTCACTATATCCTAACATATTTTGATAAGTTGTGTTTTCATTCTCATTTAGTCAAAAATGTTTCTTGTTGACCATTTGTAGTTGGGTTCTTTTTCTTGATCCACTCTGACAATCACTGTCTTTTAATTGGTGTATTTCAGTCTGATCCTTTAAGCCCAGTCCACTCCTGCCATCCTCTACTTTCATCTGCCATCACAATGGTCATCAACTTTCTCATTTTTAGTGCACAATGAAGTATTTTACAAAGTGTGACTGTGTGTAAATGACAACATTTTAGAAACTTTTAAATTCCCTTATTACTGACTCATGACTGTCCTTGCTATAACCAGTCTAAAATCTGTCATGTGTCCCTCTCCCTTTACATAAATCTCAAATACTTTTATTTATTTGTTTTATATTTTAAGAACATTCCATTTTCATCTCTCCAGCATACTCTCATCCATTCTCATGGTCTCAATTTTAACATTAATGCTGTTTTCTCCCTAATTTTTTACACTCCGCTTCAACATCTCCCAGGAATGCCCACTGGATATCTTTCAACTGCCTACTGGATATCTACACCTGAATATGCCACAGGAACTGAAATTATAAAAGGTCAAAACTGAATTTGAATTTCTGCCTCCTAAACGTGCTTCTCCTCTTTTATTCTTTATTTCAGATAATGACAGCTATATTTAATATGACAATAAATTTAGAAAAAAATATTTTACTCCTCCTTTTAAGATACTCACAACCAAACAAGTATTGTCCTGATTTTTTATGTTTGAAATATTTTTCAGATCATCCAGTCCTCTCTATTTCTACAACATTCAGGATATATTCACACAAATTGTCTTGCTGGACATTTGCAACCAACTACTATCTGGTATCCTTGATTTCAGGCTTTTTTTCTTCCAGATCAATCTTCCACTTAACCACCAGAGACTATTAAACTAAAGCACACAATTGACTGTATTTCCCCCTATCTGAAATCTTCCAGTGGCTCTCCACTGTTTAAGGGTACAACTCAAATTTCTGAATATCTAATTACTACTTTTTCCCCTCTACTTGGTTTTCTAACAAACATCACCAATTTACTATGTCCAAAACTGAATTCCTGACTTTTCTCTGAAAATCTGTCCCATTTTTCCCCCATCTCATTTGATAAAAGCTCCTTCCTCCCAATTTCTCTGATTAAAAAATCTGGAGTTATTCTTGACTCCTTCTTCTTGTTCTGATCCTACATTCAATCCATGAGGAAATCCTTTGGGCTGTACTTTCAAAATACACAAATAACTTGACTTTTTCTCACTATATCCACTATTAACACTTTTGCTTGAGCCACTATCAGCTCCTGTTCAGAGTGTATCAATAGCCTTACTAGGAGTGTTCCTACTTCCGCCCTTGCTCCTTACATTTACTCACATCTCAGCAGCTGGAATGACAGTTGTATAACTTGTATCAGATCTCAGTTCTTGTCTCCTCTGCCTAAAACCCTTTAGTGGTTTCCCATTTCACTCACAGCAAGAGTGAAAGCCCTTACAATGGCCTATAAAACTCTACAGTTCTTGCTCTTAAGTGTCTGTACTCCTCTCCATTACTTTCTTCTTTATTCACTACAGTGGTGTCTCCCCTGCCTCCCTGCTGTTCCTTAAACCTTCCAGGCACAATTCAGGCTTAGGATATGTGCTCTTTCTCTTCCCTGTCTCTGACATACTCTTTACCCAAATATCTGTTTGGCTGTCTCCTTCATCTTCTTCGGGATTTTGTTCATATATCATCTCTTCAATGAAGCCTACTCTTATGACTGTACGTAACACTGCGACCAGCCTATCTCCATCTGCCAAACAGATGATCGTCTTTACCTTAGTCCACTTTTTTTTTTCCTCTACAAAGTACTGGTCATCTTCTAACAAAATATAAGTTGATTAGGTCAAGGACCTTGATTCCTTTTGTTTACTACTATTTTCAAAACACCTAGAATAGTGCCCAGGATATGGTAGGTACTCAATAAATTAATAAATTTATTAAATAAGTTAATTAAGATATTTTATAGAGCATGTCACAGTCTGTTATCTGCCTCTTCAGTCTCTATTTTCATCACTCCATCATCACACTAATCTGCTTGTATTGTCTGTGATGTATAGTCACATGAATATTTCATACTGATTCTCACAGTCATGTCTTTGTTTATAATGTCACCTCTACAAGAAATGAAATAACCAACATGATTCTTCACCTATATAGCACTGATTATATAACACTATATAACATCTATATAACAATGAAATAACCAACATGATTCTTCACCTGTATAACACTGATCTTTTAAGATGAGCTCAGATATGATTCCTCAAGGAAATTTTGCCTGATTTTGGATCTCTGGCCAATTACCACAGTATTTGTCAAATAAAACGTATTCAATAAATGACTCTGAATAAATGATTCCTATGACACAGACTTAAGCAAGTAATAGCAGTGTTTTCTGAGCATTTTAATAATGCAATGATTTTTGCAAATCTGTTTTGGCATTTTTTACATAATCAACACCTAGCAGATCTAAAATACATATTAGATATTCTTTCATATGTTTAAATTTTTATATGTTTGTTGTTATGTAATAGAGCTTGCATAACATAGATAAATCATATATCAAAAATGATTCACTTCCATCTAAACTATAGCATTTCAATAGTAATAGGAAGCACAGCCTCAGAGAATTATTTTCCTTTTCACATTTGTACTTGAATACTCTCCAAATAATATATAGATTATCTACTCTTGACTGAGAAAATTCACTTTTCTATAAATAAAATGTATTGCTTTAAATATTAACTCTTAACAAATTTACTCTTTGAATTAGTTTTTGTTCTAAAAATATTATACACTGTCCTAAAAATAATTGTTTTTTATTACTGTTAACAGCAATTACTATATTCATCCATGGCTTAATAATTGTTTCTAAAATGCTCTTTCTGCTTTTATCTCAACTTTGAACATTTAACATATTTATTTTTTTGACTACCAGTGAGACTTATCTTAGTCTACTTTCAAGTTTGATTTCTAATATGCCATAAATTGGATTTGCAAATTTTTAAATTTGATAGTCTGAATAAGAAAAGAAATGAATAAATGATGTGCTCTCCTTTGACAAGTTACATGTAGTGGCTAATTTTATGTATCAACTTAACTTGTCCATAAGAAGCCCAGGTATTTGGTTAAACTTTATTCTGGATGTGTGTATGAGAGTGTTTCTAGATAAAATTCAATGTTTGAATCAGCAAACTGAGTAAAGCAGACTGCTTTCTCCAACATGAGTAGGCCTCTAAGTCTGTTGAAAGCCTGATTAGAACAAAAGCTGAGTAAGAGAAATTTAACTCTCTCTCTTGGACTGTCTTTGAACTGGGACATTGGTCTTCTGCCTTCAGACTCAGGTAAGGGCTAGAACATACATCATTGGATCTCAAGGATCTTCACCTAGCCAATTGTAGATCTTAGAACTGCAAGACATTCATGCACATACACTACATGAGCTCTAGTTCATGGAATTAGTAGTAAGGCCTTTCTGTGTAGAAGTGTGTGTGTGTGTGTGTGTGTGTGTGTGTGTGTGTGTGTGTGTGATTTCTCTGTGTGTGTGATCTCTTGTCTCTTTATTTATTGGTTCCTTTCTATATCGCACATAAGCATGAGTTTTTCAGGTAAATTATTTGTGATACTTAAGTTCTTAGAACTTTGAAAAACAGAATACTTCAAAGTACTTTTGGTTAAAATTTTTAGATATTACAGTGGGTAAACACCTGAAGCTATAATGGCAAAATGTTTATTTCTCACAATAACCCATGGGCAGAATTGCTTCCTTAGCAAAGTTTCAAATTAGATGGCTGTTTTCTTTGGTGCTTTTTAGGCAAATGCTTCTCAAATTTGGATTTGATCACTTTTTAAATTCATGTAATCCCAAGCTGCAACTGTTCTGTTTTTTTTTTTTTTTAAAGATTTTATTCATTTATTTGTCAGAGAGAGAGAGATAGCAAGTGAGCACAAGCAGGGGGAAGAGAAGGCAGAGGGAGAAGCAAGGCTCCCCGCTGAGCAAGGACCCTGATGCGGACCAATCCTAGTACCCTGGGATCGTGACCTGAGCTGAAGGCAGACACTTAAAAGACTGAGCCACAGGTGTCCTATGATTTTTATTTTAATATAAAAATTAATTATAATAGTAACTAAATAAAACTAAAGCACGATTAAATTTAATACATTTGTTAGACCGTACATATTTCCCTTCCTTCTATCCCAGACTTTGAGCTTCTTTTCATCTCCTATGTCATATAGTCATGGATTGCCTTCAGTTTGGGGTTCTGGGCTTCTGTTTACATTGTATTAGTAAAAAAACAACAACAACAACAACAACAAACCTGTGTCAAAAATTTTTATATGGACTTAAATAAATGTCACACTTTCCCCCAAAGGGCTTTTTATTTCAAACCTGATTTCTAATTGCAAGATAAAAGTTTATAATAGTTTGATTTATGGAATAGTGAAGCATTGCTGAATTTCAGAAAAATGAAGATAATTAAAAATACTTCTTGTCACATTCTAACAAATGAATACACTTTGAGGAAATAAATTATTTCTTATAGGTCAATGATTGATTGATTGATTGTTAATTGTGGTTAAAAGAAAACACACATAAAAAGCCATTTCTGTTTCTCCCATGCCTCTGGCAACCAGCATTCTACATTCTGTTTCCATAAATTTGAGTACTTTAGATACTTCATAAAGTACAATCATATAGTATTTGTCTATTGGTCTTTCTTGTTTTTAAACTCCCTTAACTTATATCAATAATAGCTTCAGTTCTTAACTAAGTGCACTATATAGCAGTTTTTCCTGATAAGATTTAAATCAATGCATAGAGTATTGACTCTTGGTGCAGAGTTAATCTGAACTTTTGTATCTTGGCATGGTCAGATTTGAATTTACAGTATGCTAAGCCTATTAAGTTAGCCTTTATCCTCACTCTAACTAAAACAATTATCAGGCAAAGAATCCACTGAAGAACCCAAATCAATCTTAAAGAAAGAAAGGAGAAAGAAAAAGAGGAGGGAAGGAAGAAGAACAGACACACACACACAGACACACACACACAGAGAATGGAGGAGATGGACACACAGTAATTATGACATTGTAGAATTAGAAGTATGGATAGGAGGAAAATATTATTTGGCTACTTGATATAAGTATTAAGAGATTATTTCCCTTTGGTCCAAAAACATGATAGTTCTCTAGAAATCGCTTTTAAAATCTTAAGCATTAGACAAAGTACAACAGCCATTCATGACAAAGATATGTATTCTATGGCAAGGGAAACAAAAACAAAATTAAAATATAGGGACTACACCAAAATAAAAAGCCTTTGCACAGTGAAGGAGACCACTGACAAAACAAAAAGGCAACCTACTGAATGAGAGAAAATATTTGCAAATGATGTATCTGATAAGGGATTAAAATCCAAAATACATGAAGAACCTACACAACTCAACACCAAAAATCCAGTTAAAATTCAGGCAGAGGACCTGAATAGACTTTTCCCAAAGACTACACACAGATACATGAAAAGATGCTCAACATCACTCATCATCAGGGAGATGAAAATTAGAATGACAATAAGATATCACTGTATACCCATCAGAATGGCTAAAATCAAAAACACAAGAAATAAAAAGTGTGCCAAGGAAGTAGAGAAAAAGGACCTCTTGTGCACCATTGGTAGGAATGCAAGTTGGTGCAACCACTGTGGAAAACAGTATGGAGGTTCCTCAAAAAATTAAAAATAGAATTACCACATAATCCAATAATTCCACTACTGGGTATTTACCCCCCCAAAAAACAGAACACTAATTAAAAAAGGTACATGCACTCCTGTATTTATTTCAGCTTTATTTATAAAAGCTAAGGTACAGAAGTAAACCAAGTGTCCATCAGTAGAGAAATGGATAAGTAACTGTGGTGTGTGTGTGTGTACATATATGTGTGTGTGTGTATATAATGGAATATTACTCAATCATAAAAAACAATACAATTTTGCCATTTGCAACAGCATGGATGGACGTAGAGGGAATAATGCTAACGTAAAATAAGTTAGTCAGAGAAAGACAAATACCATATGATATGTGGAATTTAAAAAAAACAAAACAAATCAACAAAGAAAAAAAAAGAGACAAACAAAAAAACAGATTCTGAAATACAGAGAACAAATGTGGTTGCCAGAGGGCTGGTGAGTGGGGGAGGGATGTGGGATGGGAGATTAAGAGTATAATTACCTTAATGAGCACTGACAAACATATATAATTCTTGAATCATTACATTGTACATCTGAAACTAATGTAACACTGTATGTTAATCATACTTGAGTAAAATAATTTAAAAATCTAAAAAAATATATAAATAAAATATTTTGTACTGCATCATAAGACAGATTTTTGCCTATCTGAAAAATGTTATTCATTTCTTACATACCTCAGAAGGACAGAGTGATTTATAGACAGGGACATAAAATTTGGGTCTCCACACAGTGGCACTAAATGATGCAAGACCACATATGATTTATTTGGAATATTTCCCTGAAAGCATTTTCATATGCTTCCACAAATTTTTAAAAATCCAATATTCCAATGTTGAAAACTTGAGATAAGAACTATTATCTCATGTATCTAATTACATAGTCCTTTGAATAAAACCCAAGTATTATTTATCTGTATTTCAAATGTTTAAGACTGTTTTTTTCGTATATTACAAGAAAAACAATATATGAAGCCAATATATGAGCCCATATGGTTGAAAGATATTCAATATTCTTTGTTATCACACACACAAGTAAACAAAAAAATATCTAAAGTATAAAAAGCTTTCCAAGGCTTTTATTTACAAGATATTGTGCGATCCTCAAAAGTATGGACAGTACATTTTTTGTTTACCAGCTTTCAATAAATATGATGAAAGAAAATATAAATAAATATCCTGAGTCATAAATGAGTTGAATAAAGCAAACAAAAAAAAGGCACAAACAAAACTGGAGATACTAATTCTTGTCCTGCCGTTTCACTTTAAATTCACCTTGAGGACTATTTGCTATAAGAGAAGGAACCATCTCTCTGAGGGAATTCAGATGGAGAGTGGAGCTTGGAAATGGGCAGCACCACACAATGAATCTGTCTTTGGAAAGATGAAAAGATAGATAAGCCTGAGAGGCAACCAGCAGGTAGCAAATGAGTTAGTTATACAAACCAAGAACAAGAATATAAAAAGTGAAAAATATCTTGAATATATGTAACTATACCCCCTGTACAATTTCTTATTCCCCTGTCATGATGCTCATTAGCCACATCCTTAAAATGAAAAAAAGATCTGTGATTCTATTGTTATAAATAGTAAGACCCCAAGAAGGGGAGTACTTAGTGGCAACCTGACAAAGGAGCAAGAGTTGACAATATTCCTGGGAGGGGTAGAAAGAAAGGGGAATATCGGGAGCCAATGGGAGCTAGGAGAGTAATTTAAACTATGGGAAGACTGCACAGTACAGACACATGGCAATACTTTCATTGCCTACTTCCATAGCATTTCCTCTTAAGGAGGAAGATGGCTTTCTGCCACCATGATTGATGCACAGAATCACAGACATGTCACAGCATTAAGGAGCTTCATGACTACAAAGACATGCTGCTTTAAAGTGAGCTTTAACTGAGCTTAAATATAGAGCACAGCTGTCAAACTGCACAGGGCTCCCTTCCAATCTGATATCATTAAAATGATATTTTGAACTGATTGTAATTTGAAACGATAGGGATGCTGTTACTAGAGGAGATGGGTCAACTCTGTGTCAAACCTGAAAATCATTAGTTGGCTACTACTAAAAATGTTTTGCTTTAATGACCCCATAGAAACAAAGGTGTTGGTTATCTTGAGCATTTGATGAAGTAATTACTAGACTTTTCCTACAATTCTAAGAATTGTTATATAACAAAGAATATCTAATAAAATGTGGATGATAGAATAAACCAAAGGTCAAAAATTATAAGGGAAACTGTATCTTATTATAAAATAAAATTTATCAAAACAAAAGTACAACCAGTCTTTCCTTTCAGGAGCAGTGAAGTTGATTCTTTGTAACATACTTTAAGCATTTCATCTACATTATTTTCAAATAAAATATTTGAGATGTAAAAAACAGATGACAACGACAAGCCTTCTGTGACTATTCTTTCTACATGCATCTGAGAACTATAATGTTCTAGGAAAAACATAACGTGCTATGATTTAGGATGGCAAAATTTAGTGGTTCTGTGTCTACAATATTCTCTTGCATGCGCCTGCCTGGAATTCAATTTTTTTAAACCTTTTTACCATGTAAAAATTTTAATCAACCTGACAAATGAAGTGAAAAATGTGATAGCTAGTATTAGAACAATTTGCCTTCACTGAAAGTCACAAAATGTAGAGAATATCAACAAACAAAGGAGCACTATTCTTCTTTTGTCTGTTAATCACAGGATGTATCCAAGCATTTAGAGTAACGCTTTATACATAGTAGGCACACAATAAATATGCATTGCATAAATAATAAAACTGTAATAGCTGTACCATTTGTGTAATTATAATTCTACAATACCCAAGGTAGATTTTAAGGCAGAATAAATATGAAATAGTCTCGACAATTAGTTGAAGAACTCAAAACTAACCATAGAGAATTATTAGGTACATCACTGGATTTCTTGATTTTTTGGAATCCACTTTTATTACAATTGCCAGGATCTGAGATTGTTCTCAGCTGAAATTCAGCCTCTCTGTAATAAATTAATCAGTTAGAAAGTAGATCTCAGAGGGCAAAATTATAGTTATACAAAATAATCTCTTATCCTGTAATGCAAAATAACTCACTGTCTTTTATATTGTCTAGTTCAGTTAATAGTTTAATTGGAAATTGGTTTTATTTTAAGAAAGAAATGAGACTGGCATTACAGCGATCACAGTTTATTAGAGATGGATGATAATCGGATTTCAGAGTGAATTTTTTATGGAAATAGGATTTAAAAATGGTGAAAAATACAACTTCACCATAGGTCGGTAACCTTTTCTCATTCTCATGGTGGAATTCAGTACTGAAATTATAAACTGAGTAAACTGTAAACTCTAATACATGATTATATAATATATACAAAATATAATAATGTTGTATGTATTCACTGTGACCAAAAAAATTATATTGCTCTCAGCTTGATATTTCTGCATATAAGGGCATTTATAGAGACTCTACTGAGTCCAAGCCACTGCTGGATGGAGACCTGAGGTGGAGTAGTCGCAAACAGAGTAGGCAGAAGAAATACTTTATACACATGCTGAACCACAACCTCTAATATCACTGCTTAGAAAGAAGAGAAGCAGACAGACCAACTTGTAAGCATGGGGTGACTCTGTGATCAAAGGAGCCTGGCAGGCTTTGTGACTACGAGGCAAAGATTCAAGCAGAGCTGTATTTTACAAATAGCAGCAGCAGCAACCATAAAGCAAAGTACAGTTTTAATGTGTATAATGTGGATATGACCACTGGCCACTTTGTCCTTTTTGTCACTTAGTCTATGTGGATAGTGATTGCTATAGAAGTGTCATTTTTCATAGAAAGATCAAAGATTTTAATATGACCATTCTTCATTGGGAGAACATGTGAGGTCAGCTAGGACATATCAGTTAGCTGTGATAATAATAGTAAATCTACTTAAACTTGACAGAATATAGCACAGTTAGATTTCAACAGCCTGAAAAAATAACAGATTCTCTTCTTGTTTAGTTCAAATGAAATATAAAATATCTTAAAATTTTAAAATATATATAAATTACCTAGGTCAGTACTTGGTACACAGAAATACCAAATAAGTGCTTATTCTAACTGCTAATAATAAATCACTAAACTTCCATTTATCCCAAATGGTCATGAAGTAAATTGTTCTGTCAAATTACAGCTATTCACAGGGATTAAACATGAGAGAATTAGAAAACAATAAAATGTGTGGAACACTAAAATAATCCTGGCTATATAAAACTTAAGCTCTCATGGGTAAAGTAGCACTTATCAGTTGGCCCATATAAGCAGCTTAGTAAGAACACAGCAATTCTGTTTATGGGTTTTTGATTTCTAGTCTTCTCTTGAGAAATGCCTGCCCATCAATGGTCTTTTTGTGTTTCACAGTTCCAAAGTTTCAATTCAAAGTGATGAAATAGACACTTGATAACAGCTCTGAAATTATTTTTCTTTAAATTTTATTTATTTTAGGGGGGGTGGTAAGAGTGGGGGGAGGGGCTAAGGGACAGGAAAAGAGAGACTCTCAAGCAGACTCTGCACTGAGCTCTGAGCCCAACACAGGGCTCAATTCCACAACCCTGAGATCATGACCTGAGCAGAAAAGAGTCAGATGCCCTAAGGACTTAGCCACGCAGGTGCCCCACAGGTCTGAAATTCTTATTGTTCAACTCTTACTTGAAATTCTGAAGAAATTAATATACAATTACTTAATCCATACTATACTTTCCTAACTAGAAGCCTATATAATACATTATGTTCACATAAAACACATATTTTTTAAAAAAATTCCCTCCATATGTCTTTATCATTCATTCATTCCACTGATTCATCAAATAAATTTTTTGAGTGCTTAGTATAGTTGTCACACACCATGCAAAAAAGCAGGGATTCAGCAGTGACGAAAGCAGGCAGGATCCCTATCAACAGGGAGCTGACAGTCTCACAGGTGAGACAGATGTTATTCAAATAATCATTAAAAAATTACAATGATAATAAGCATTAGGAAGAGTGCTACACTGTGCTATGACATTATGGTAGAGGGAGCTGACGTATGATATAGTCAAGAGGTTTCCTTGTGAAATTAATGACTGACTGGAGGTAAAAAGGAAGAGTTCTTTTTAAGTAGAGGTGACCCTTTGTCCAAAGACTTTGGAATGAGATCATGTAATGGTCCAATAACTCAAACTTTCTCCTGTTAATGTACATTTCCAGAATTGGCAGAACTCTGTGCATAGCAGGGACATAAACCTGACCAAAATTTTTACTTCTTCAATCAACTGCCTTGTCCTAAACAATTTCAGGACGTCAGAATTCAGTGATGGCTGTGTTCTTCTGTATTGAATTATAATGTTGCAGAGTCTAACTGATGACATTGGCAAGAAAGGGCAAAAGGCTAATTAGGAAAGAGTCAGCTTTTAGTGGCAGACAAATATCATAGCAATTAGCATTGGGACAGATTTATATACATACATATATATCTATTTAGGGAGGTTGCATTTGCTGTAAAAATCCTGCAAATATTCTGTTTACACTATCTGCCAAAGTTTGCTCTGGGAGTCATTCTATTTGTTAATCCTGCACTTGTGTTTTCTGATATATTCACAGATTTGTATCCAGTCAATGTTGTGGTTCAACCCAAAGTCTCACATATTGGAGACTCAAATACAGTATATATCATCAAACTTCAGATGATAATTTTAAAAATACCAAAGCCAGATAAAACAAAAAAGAGGCAGAGCAAGAACAATAATAAAATAATCAGATGTTAAATTGCCAACATTGGATTTTACTGGTTTATACAATTTACTCTATTCCCATTCTGATTCCAAATCGAAGTCCCTAAGTAATCAGACAGACCTGGAAAGTATAACGAGGATGCTTTGTTATCATATGTAGAATATGCCTCTAGCATTGAGGACCCCAAGGTACTTTGTTGATTTAAAGCACTTAAGATTGATTGCTAATTAAAGTTTACATATTGTCTTCCTAAAAGACATTTGTTGGACATAGAGACAAATCATTCTTCTCTTTTCCAGATTCTGTACTGGCCCAAGAAAACTATAGAAAGACTATAAACATTAGATGTCTTTTGCCTTAAAAAAATAGTATTCAAGATAAGAATTGAAATCAGGGACTCAAATAGATTATTTGTATAACTATGTTCACAGAAGCATTATTTACAATAGCCAAAAGGTAGAAGTACTCCAGTGTCCACTGAAAACGAATGATAAACAAAATGTGGTATTTATATACATAAAAATGAAATATTATTCAGTCTTAAAATTTCTGGCACATGCTCCAACATGAATGAATTTGAAGACATAAGCTAAGTGAAATAATCTAGTCACAAAAAAATACTGTATGATTCCACTTATGTGAGGCTCTTAAAGCAGTCAGATTTACAAACACAGAAAGGAGAACGGTGTTTGGCAGGGGTTGAGAGGGGGAAAATAGGGAGCTGTTGTTTAATGGGTAGAGTTTCAGTTTCAGAAGATGAAAAAATTCTGGATATCAATGGCAGTCATGGGTTGCAAAAAAATATGAATGGTCTCACTGCCACTCAACTTTACAGTTAAAAATACTAAAATTATACTTTTTATAATATGTTTATATATATTTTATCACAATTTTTAAAAAATTATTTTGACTCATAACCTCTTCCAGTTCCATCTCATTTTTTTTCTTTATAGTAAATCTTTCCAATGATTTCTTTGTTCTTACTATTTCCAATTTCCTTCTTCCCATTCTCTCTTGAAAATATTCAATCAGACTTTTAATCCTAAAATTCTATCAAAGCTTTTTGTTCTCAAGGTCATTAAGCCCTACACATCGCTAAATGTAATGATCATTTCTCAGTCTTCTTCATACTTGAAACATCATTTCATGACCATACACCCCAGTTTACCTAGAATAGTACTGGTTTATGTCTATTGTTCAGATGTAATTAGTAGTGACCTGTTTCACTCTCAGAAGTACACTAGACTGGACCATAAATCTTATAGTGAGCCAAACTTATCGGTATTTTATGTATAGCTGCTCACTTCTTCCTCATTTAAATGGCTTCCAAGATACCATGCTCTCCTTGTTTTTAATTAGCAGCATCCTCTTTTGCTGACTCCTTTTATCCCTACAATTTCTTAATTTTGAATTAAGGCGTTGTTTCTATGAACCCCTTAATAATCTTACCTAGTCTTTTGACTTAAGAAACAGATAACTCTGATAATTACCAGATCCATGACTCTACAGTAAACAGCTCTCTTCCTATATTACAGACTCGTGTAGACTGCTCCTGCCTGCTATTTGCACTTGGATGTCCAATGGATATCCCAAACTCAGTAAGTCCAGATATGAGCTCCTCATGTCTCCTTTTTTTCAACTCAGTAAATGAAAAATCCTTTCTTCTAATTTTTCAGGCACAAAACCTTATATGCTTTTATTTCTCTCATATCCATTGCAATCCTATACGTGAGCAAATTCTGTACATTTCTAATTTCAGAAGATATCCAACCATGGCTCCCAACATTCAGTTATTCACCTTGGTTTGGCCAAGAACATGTAGTAACTGTTTTTCTCGTTTCTGACCCCCCAAGGCAGTCTCTGCCTAACACAGAATCCAGAGGTATCCTATTAAGTGTACATCATAATTTGCCATTTCTCTGTTGAAAACCTCTCATTTCATTCCCATTTTTCTCTGAGTAAAAGATAAAATTCTTAAAATTGCCAATATGGCTCTACATAATCTGGTCTCTCCTTACATCTTGGAATTCATGTCCTACTACGTCATCTCTTCCACTCTGATCCAGCCACACTGGCCTTTTGCCATTGCTAGAACATGCCAAGCATGCTGCTACTCGGGGCTTTCATAGATTCTGTAAATTTATAATGTTCCTCTCACCTCAACTGTCTTTTTCTACTTAATTTTTCTGCCGCATTTATCACAATCTACTGTATATTTAATTAATTTTTTGTATAAATCATCTAACTAGAATATAAGCTTGTGCTATCTATTTTAATCACTAATGTATCCTCATTGCCTCAGTGCATTTAGCACACTCCATTATATCTGTTGAGTGAATATAGGCTGAAAAATTATAGGAATAAAAATAATTACAATAGCTATTTGTTGATTAAGATCCAGGGATGATTACTTTTTATTAAAAGCTTACTTTTGATGGGCACTATGCTAGAGAAAATAAAGAAGAATAAGCCAGGGCCCCCACCCCAACTGAATTCATATTCTATTAGAGTTACAGACCAACGATTATACTTTCCCCTAATTTTTCTCCATTATTAAACAGCATCACCATTTATACAGTGCACATGTCAAGAAATTAGTAATTATTAATTCTTCATATACAATCCATACAATCCATTTCTATTTTTTTTAAGATTTATTTATTTATTTTAGAGAGACAGAGCACGGGGGAGGGGGATAGGAAGACAATCTCAGACTCCCCACCGCACAGAGTCCAATGCGGGGATCGATGTCACGATCATGAGATCATGACCTGAGCTGAAACCAAGAATCAGATGCTTAACTGACTGAGCCAACCCATGGAACCCTTAATCTATTTCTATTTAATAGACCTTCAAAAATCCATCTTGATACTAAGCATTTCTTATCACCTCCATAGCCACTACAGTGATACAAATCATGACTGTTTCAACTGGGGCTTTTGGTAGCCTCTTAACTGGTCTCTCAGCTTACATTCTTTCCACTTTTAAACAGCCAGAGCAATCTTAAAAAACTGATAATCTGTCACTCCCTACTGAAAACCTTCCAAGGTTCTCCTATCACAGTTGGGATGAAATCCAACCCTTCTTTCTCAGACCCACAATACCTAACTCTCTCAATATCATCTCTCACAACTTTTATCTCTTTCCTCATCTTCAGACACCCTGGTCTTCTTCCACTTTCTACGACATGGTAAACTCATTCCTCTCTTTGGACTTGTATGTGTAGTTTTTCTTAGCCTCTTTCCTTAGGTCTTTGTTCCTTCACACTATGTAGGTCTCAACTAAATGCCACTTCCTCGGTGAAGGCCTGGATGATTGCCTTCCAAAACTCAAACTTAGCTCTGTCCTTAGATTGGTCCATGGATTGCACCATTCCTTGATTTACTTCATAAAACTTACTACTATGTGAGATCCAATTAATTAATGGCTCCTTTATCCCTCTCTAAAATGTAAGCTTCATATCAAGGAATTCATGTATTTATTGCTATAGCCTGAGAAGTGGAATAGTGATTGGTGTATATTACATAATAAATATTTGTTGATTGAATAAATGAATGCATTGCAATATATGTTTTAATGGAAGTATTGACTCAATAGCAGTTATTGAATACCTACTATGTATCAGGAACTTTTAAAAAAACTGTGTTTACAGGGAATAAAACACAGCACTCTCCTTAGGAAAAAGATAGTCCATTTTGAGTGTCAGACACATAAGAAACGTCCAATAAAATATAATGGCATAATAAAAAAAGTTTAAAATGCTATTTGAAATGAATCAAAGAGAATAATTCTTCCAGAGACAAGAATGATTTACAAGAGAAGTGAACATCCTATTGTACTTTGAAAGGGATTTACAGTGCAAGGAAAGCCAGGGAAGGTTGTTCTACATTATATAAACCAGAGAGCCCAAGGCATGGACTTATAAAAGGGCTTGTTGGAAGCATGATACCTAATCCTGTGTTAATAGAGCATATAGTATGACAAGTTGAAGGGAATGATTGAAATGAAGCTGGAAATGTGAGCTCACCTTTCAAGAGTTATATGCTGCTTGCCAGCATGTAATGGATACAAGAAGCACTGCTAAGAAGCTATTACATAAAGTAAAAGAAAAAAAAAAAAAGAAAGAAACAAGTAGAAAGGAAAAAAAAAAATATATATATATATACACACACACACATATATCTCAACTCAATGCTAAGGCAGATAATTAAGGACAATATTGAGAGCACTTACAGAAGTAAATCAAAAAACCAGGACTCGGAGATTAACTACATATGTGGTATGAGATATAGAGAAAAGAAGATGATCCTATGTTTTCTCTCTTCAGGACCAAATAAAGAGCTGTGCCTTTCAAAAAAATGCATTATGGTGGAAAGTACATTTGTAGCCATGGAGGAAGCAGTAGGAAATAACATAATTTTAGATTTTTAGATATCCTGACTCTGAGATGCTTTCATCCAGGTGATGAAACATCAAGGACATCCAGGTGTCTGAGAGAGCATAATTTGGGAATATATCTGTAGTTTCAGAGAAAGAGCTATGCAGGAAATATATGAATGACTTCTTTAAAGAAGACTCAAGTGAAATAATGCATGTAAAGCTACCCAAAATGCTATTTACATATGATTCTGACAGAGCAGAATCTTCAAAATACTGAGGACAAAGGAAGATAGATTGTAATAGATTAAAAAGTGAATTGACAGTGAGGAAATACAGACAGTAAAAGTAGACTACTCTGTCAAAGAGATCTGCAGTGAAATTACAGAAGGAAAGTAACAGTAGTCTAAATAGGAGACGGGGATGAGAAAGTATTAGAGGAAAAAAACACTTATGAGTAGAGTCACTAAAAACTAACAGAGAAATAAAGAACCACAATAACAAGAGGAAAAAAGAAAGAAAATGCATTTTAGATAAGGTAAAAAGATTTCCAGAAACCAGGATTAAAATCTCCCCTACCTGTTTTGTTTCTATTATATCATGAGTAGAAATTTGAAGATACATTCCATATCAACACATTGTCTCAGAAGACTTGAATGCATATTACTTGAGAGTATCTTAAGGCTTTACACTTTCAAATTCCCAATAATTGCATTAAGCAAAGCAATAGAACAGAAATTATATTATTGCATATAGTTAAGTAATGCAGTGATTTTTCTTAATCTAATTAGAAATACAACTTTTAAACTGTCACTAACTCAAACATTAAACAAGATCAATACTCACCAGTCATGACAACTGTTTTCCAATATAATTAACAATAAGGTTTCTTCTGTATATTTTTCTCATGCAAATGTAGCATATTTATTTAAACAATAGCTTCTCTCTTTCATATTTTTTAATTAAATTTTACTTAATATAAATCCATTTTGAGTTTCCATGACACTTTTAATGGCCACACATATATTGTGCCACAAAGTCACTCAACATCCTATCCAGAGATTTAACGTTCTCATCTCCGATTTCCTAGAAAAAAGGTTAACTCCATTATCACAAATCATTTAGAATTCTACCACCACTCTCTGGAATCAAATGTATAAAATTGACTTTTTAAAAATTTATTTTATTTTATTTTTTAATAAATTTTATTTTTTAATATTTTTGTTATATTATGTTAGTCACCATATAGTACATCCCTAGTTTTTGATGTAAAGTCCCATGATTCATTACTTGCATATAACACCCAGTGCACCATGCGATACGTGCCCTCTTTAATACCCATCACCAGCCTATCCCATTCCCCTCTGAAGCCCTCGGTTTGTTTCACAGAGTCCATAGTTTCTCATGGTTCATTCCCCTTTCTATTTACCCCCCCCTTTCTTTTGACTTTTTTTTTTTTTTACATTGGATGTCATATATCTTTGTATTCTTTAAATCTTGGCCACATATACTTTTAGAAATTTAGCTAATACTACCCTAAACTGCCCAAATTAAATCAAAATACAGATAAAAATTTCACCTTAATTTTAAAGCAAGTTTTGTAAATTTATTATATACTTTCTCCTTTCCCCAGTTAATATGCAAATACAGAAGAATTATAATTGTATTCTAAACCTATTTTCATTTAATATTGTTTGATGTAACTTTCTTGTTCAACATAATTAATGCCACTTTCTATAATTATTTACCTCTGAAATATTTCCATGTTTTTCTACATGAGGTCTGCTTAACGCCATCAACCTGAATCCTATTTTTCAAACTTACTTAGGTAGCACAATCCTGGCATGTAATCCTCTTCATCACACAAAAGCCCCTTAGAATTTCATTTTTCTTCCATTCTGCTATTTTTTTCTTAGGATCTCATCTCACAGGATGGATCTTTCAGAGTCACTCATGTGTACATCGCTATGATTTTGCTAGATTTTTCGATATGCATAGAATAACTTTTATTCCTCTATTCTAGCCATCCAAATTTTACCCATTCATCACAATTATTATTCCAATTTACATAAAAGTCCTTTATCAATGCAGCATTTTTATGTGTGTGTTTTTTTTCTTCTTATTTAGTCATACTGCAATTATAGTCTGCTTAATATAGTTAACAATCATCATGAACTACACATTTCTGGTCCTGAACTGATATATAAATCTTTTATTGATATCTTCATGTTTTTACTTTGCATCTCTTCAACTAGACTATTACTGCCTTGATATCAAGGAAAATGGTTCAACTTCTTGAACTCCTACAGTTCTTACCTCAATACCTTGCACCTCATTAAGTTCAATAAATATTCATGATTGTTATGTAGCATACCTATTAGAGATCCTTGGCATTTTATTAAGTACTTAGAACTTCCTTTATAGGTTTATCCTATCTTTATAAAACAGGAAAAATAATTCTTTGCATTAACTCATGGCTATAAGCAGCATAAGAAAAATAAAAACATACAATACATTGAATGTTCAAAGGAAAGGTAATCATGCTGCTCTGGGACTGGCCATCAGCTTCTTGGGGGGGTTGACATTTAAGCAGACCACTGAAAAGTCTACTGGATTGAGAAACGCAGGTATAATGATCTGGGAAATAAGCTCATAATGTATTATCAGATACTTTGAAGAACATTAAAAATTCTTTTAAAGAAGTCTCATAAAAATTAGTAATGAGATCAAGGAATTTGAATGGGACCATAAATCCTAATCTAATTTAGAAGAATTCATTGTGTATCTCTTTGAGATGGGGTAGATTAATTTGATGTACAATTAAGTTTCTGATGCCAAGATGTTATAACCTTGTTTAATCACTTACTTCTAAAATGACCTTAGTAAACTATCCAGAGCTAGAAAGCAGAAAGAAACTCCACCTTACTTAAAATTACAGTCTCTGATATTCAACTAGAAATGATTTTTTGTTTCGTGCTTTGTTTTAGAATTTAGTACTTGCTAACTATAATGAGAATAGGAGGTACTACTACTTTATTGTCACACTCTCAGCTGCAGATGGCAAGCACATAATTAGTACAAGGAATTCCAGATTTTCAGAGGAGAAAGTCTTTAAATAAGACTATGATCAAAGTATCCATATTTCAAGGGACTAGCTTTAAAACCACCCATAATAAGAAGACTCAATTATTTACTTTGCTTTTGAAAATCACATGGCATTAGATCACTGCTATTATCTGAAAAAATAATACTACCATTTCTACCTAATAGAGTTCCAGGAACTCGGGTAGACAACACATACCTTTGTATCAAAACTAATTCATCCTTAAAAACACTTACAGGATAACTATACTTTTGAGGTTTCAGACCAGCGTTCTTACTTAAAACATTTCTTTTGAATATTAAGTAGGTGGATGTGAGCATGTTATATTCAACAAGACCATCCAAAACATCAAAATAAATTTCTGTTTTGTGTTCATTCCTTTTATATTTATCCATTTTAGTTTGGCAACATCTTTACCTAGGGTAGAAAACATCTGCAAAATATCTTCAAGAAAATTTGCTTTTTAATTTCTAATAATTATGGAATGTTTGATATTAATTCTAATGAATAATGTTTAAAATATGTATTTATTATTTTAGAGAAAGAAACAGAGTGTGCAGTAGGGAGGGGGCCAAGGGAGAGAGAGAATCTCAAACAGACTCCCTGCTGAGGGCAGAACCCAACATGGGGCTGATCCCACAACCCTGAGATCATAACTGGAGCAGAAATCAACAGTCGGACACTTAACCAACTGAGCCACCCAGGCGTCCCAGCTAATGAATGATAATTTTCAATAAAGATTTCAGTTTACATGTAATTTTAAAACTGATGTAAGAATTCAAGGTGATTCTTTCTTTCTAGCATTAATTGAATTTATAAGATACAATAAGAAATTTTCTTAACCATAATAAAAATACATTTTTAGAATATTTTAAATGCTTGCTTACTTTGTGGTAATGGTAAAATTGTTTACTGTTTAACTAAAGTAGTTATTTTTTTAAGATTTTATTTATTTATTTGTCAGAGAGAGAGAGAGAGCGTGCACATGCACATACAGGGGGAGGGGCAGAGGCAGAGGGAGAAGCAGGCTCCTCACTGAGCAAGAATCCTGATGCAGGACTCAATCCCAGAACCCTGGAATCATGACCTGAGCCGAAGGCAGACGCTTAACCGACTGAGCCACCCAGGCATCCCTAAAGTAGTTATTTTTAAAGGAAACATTGACTGTTTAATTTATAATTTGTCCAAAAACCAATTTCCAAATGAATTACACACACACACAAAAACTAAGTACATACATATTAGTAAGCTATTCTGCTTTGAAGTCACATAAATAAACAACAAAACTGTACCATGATCCAAGAATGAAAATCAGTTCAAAAATTTAATATACTAAAAGATGCTGTGCCTACATCTAGAAATAAAATAATCATTCTGCTGCATGTCTTCTAATTATTTTATTCATCTTCATGGTCATATTAATCACCATCTCAAATATATGTAAGCAATCATTTACCGCTTAGGGAAAAACTGTAAAAGTGTATCAGGAAGAAATTTTAAACACTGATGACAGTACAGACCCACAATAGCACCAATGTGACTTGTTATTAGACTCCAACCTAGCAGAATCTGAATTGCAGAGTTGAGCAACGTAAAGATCGCACAGAGTGAGAGTGGAGGCTGCTGGCATGTTTTCTTCACTAAAGCTTAAAAGGACACATACCTCAGAGAGTATACTAAAGAGCTCGCAGAATTTTGGTACCCGAAGGAGAAGGCATGGTGAGATGGTGCTGGTGTGACACTGTCTCTGTACCCTGTAATCATTTATCTTGGAGAAGACTGTGAAACTGCAAATCCCCGTATTTTGACATGCTTACCATTGCCCATGATGCCTCCTATGCCAATCCCTGTTTTGTGAGCACATCGAAAGCAGGATCTTTGTCTTATTTATATTTCATCTCATAGACCATCTTGACACAGTGCCTAGAGCATACTTTAAGTGTTCAATAAATGTCGAATTCGGTTGCTGATAGAATGAGCCCATTGGCACCACCTACCACTTTCTAGATGTCAGTATTCACTTCATTTCTTGCCACATAATAGGTGGCTACCCCGGAGTGTATTATTTGCTTCTACTGTAGAAAAAGTAAAGTACTGCCAAATTAGTCAGTCAATTTTACTTCTGCAAATATTGGGAATTTCTAAATGCATTTCTGATGTCCTTCCCTTCCTAATCTAATTCAATTAACCAGCATTCCTCCTGAGAGAAGAATCTTCTGGGACTGCCGGGCAGGGCTGGAGCATCTATAGGCCTATACTTCTACTGGTATTCATAAAAAACAGCATGTAACTCTCTGCCATAATGAAAGAATAGGGAACAGAGCTATAAAGACTAGGACAATGGAACAGAATATCTGAATAAATGCCAGAAAAGAAAGGTAGTTCTGGGGTGTGTGTGAGTAGTATTGGAAAGCTCTAATGAATTAAAAAGGTGGTATTTAAATAAAAAAACATTAAAAAAAAGAAATTTCTTTCTCATCAATGGGAGTTCTTTCATCAGTGATGGTATCAATGATAACTTAAGCATACTGTCATAATTAAGGCTTACATCTTTGAATATCTGTTGTTTCAAAAAATCTTAAACTAGTCTGTGGTTTTGCATGCAAATGTACACAAAGGGAACCAGCATGACCAGTGAGTTGAGTGGAAGGTTTATTTAAGCTATAACTACTAGAAGCAATTGAGCTAGGACTGCTTACTAGCTTGTACAATGAACGGCTTACTGCTTGTGATAGAAAATGTGTTGACCTAGGAAATGTGTACATAAAGAAATAACATTAACAAAGCTAAAGGATTTGAACACATGAATATTCATTAACTATTTATATTAAATCACAGGGCGTTTGGAAAATTCAACCTTTAACTAGTTATATTATGAACATATGAACTCCCAAAGTACTATTATATCTGTAGCGATCATAACATCTTTTATCTAATAATTATTTGTATATGTGACTTATCCTCCTTTTACCAGATTATAAGCTTATTAGAGCGGGGCAGGATCATACTCACCACCTAAGACAGTGTCTTAGGCATGTTATAGACGCATAAGTAATTAACAAGCATAGAAATGAACATTTAAACTAGCTTAATTAACATTATTTTATGAGTATCTTTACATATAAAGGAGAAGGGATTCCAGCCTTTCTTTTAAACCTAGTGTTTTACTATAATTATTAAGAGGAGGGAGGAAATGACTTTGTGTAAATGTTAGTAGACAGAATTAAAACTGCACCATCTATTGGGAAGGCTAAGGATAGTTGAGCCAAGAACTCATGCTAAGTTTAGTATTTAAATTTGTGTTTTTTATATATACTAAGATGCAAAGGGAATGAATGTGTATTATAAATCAAAACCAAACTTAGTAAATAAATTTCACTTCAAGTACAAAAAGTAAGTATTGAAGAGCCGAGGGTCCCATAAATGATATTTTGCATGTCTTCTATGCCATGGCCACTAAGTTTTATGAATTAGAGTTAAATAGATGAATTAAAAGATGGTAGGGAAGGTATTTAGTAAAAAGAAAAAAGCAGGGCCACGACTGTGAAGCCACTCATACAATGACTTCCTGATTCCTAAAAGCTTTTGTTTTTCACTTTTAACTTTTCTTTCTGTAAGTGCTAGCACATTTTCCTCAGAATAATTGGGAGGAGTAAGAAAGACTTGGTTGAACCATTAACAGAGTAATAAATGGCTGCTGATTTGAAGATGAAGGAGGTATATTTTGACTTTATCCAGTGGTCTGTCTCAGATCTGAGGATTTGTTACATTACCACAAATTGGCTGAGAGACTCCAAGCCCTCTCTCAACCTCTCTGCATTTGGACTGGGGTTGGAATCTGAACTCTGCCATTTTCTAAATGTCCGACCTAAGGCAACTCCTTGGCTATTCTGAAGCCTCCATTTCTTCATCTATAATTAAGAGACGGTGACTAACTGATATATAATATATGTAAATTGCTGGCCACCGTGTTTGGCATTTAATTAAGTCTCAATACAGACTAGCTTTTATGGTTGTTATTGTCACTAACATCCCGGCCAATAATAAAATTTTGTCCTTCTGTACTCTTTTTAATGTTGTTTTCTGTAAAACTTTAAATACTGGGCAACACTGTTTTTGCATATATTTTATGACTAACTTAGTTGTATTATTTTCACTCATGAGAAATATCAAAAACTCTGTCAGACAGAATGTGTTTCTTCCATCTCCCTGCCTTTACGTAGAAATCTATTTGTCGATCTTGGTTTAAAAATGCAAAATCAGCATTCACTTGACCTTTTTTATTTTTAACATTCAATAAGACTTTTTTTTCTTAACCTGTTATGATCTTGAAGGAAATTATGTGAAAGTAAAAGGAAAAAAAGAGAAATTTAAAAAAAAGATGTACATTCAAAAAAAAAAAAAAAAGATCTCATTTAAGAAACATTCACCCAGATCTAAGTAGTTTCAATGACCCCAGAGGAGCTACAAAACCAGGTGTTGGTCATTGTTTTCCACAGTCCTCAGGCAAGGAGAGCCTACCTCTGTGGTTGAGAAAATCAGCGGACAGGATTTCTCTGATTCCTGGAGAGGAGAGAAATTCTGTGCCACCTGGTACCACTTCAGAACTAAAGACACATGCCCACCAATTTCAGGATTTAGCTACGTAAAGCATCCCAACAATCAGACTAGAATGCGGGTAGGCAAAGTAATGGCAGTCAAAGAGAGAATAAAAAATAAAACACGCAGGAAGATTAGCTCCAAATGAAACAAGAATTGCTGAGAATTCAGATGACAGCCTTAAAAAAAAGAAGAGAATGTAAAGAGATCTAAGTCCATTTAAACACTTTTTTATTTAATCTCCAAAGGAATGTATATACAAACTTTAAAAAAAATTCAACTTTAATAGATGAAGTGAGAAAAGAAGTATCACTATTGATATCCTACTTATTGTACTGGAAGATCAAATGAAAGAAATATAAAGTACAGAACAAAGCACAAAAATAGAAACTATGAAGGAAAAAGGAGTTTGGGAAACAATACTGACTTTGAAAAACTTAAGCTAGAAAAGAATCACTAAGTTCCCGGATAAAGGTTGTTAATAAAAGAAAGTATGGTAAGCAAATTCTAGTAAGATGCCAGAAACATACAGAAAGTCTGAAAAAATTATGTTGTACCTTAAGAAAACTGACATGGCCTGTACCTGCTATACATCAATAGGGTTATACCTCCCTATTAATTTGCATAATACTTTCAGAAATGTGTTAACTTCCTGTCTGGCACATTCACAATTTAAACAGCTTTTAATTTTGTCATGTTTAGTTTATTTATCCCTAGTCCATCAATTAAGCAATTAATAATTTTTAAATCAATTAAATTCATTAGAGCAATTATTTTTTAAAAAAAGACCATTCAGGAGTTCCTTTGAAAAGCAAATAATCTTTTAATATTAATCATCTTATTATTTTTACCTGCTAAGCAAATTTCTCTTCAGCATAAGTTTGTCATCTTTGTTACTTAAGTATAGTCGATACATATAAATGCTCCTAATGCCCAAAGTTCACTCTTTCTAATAATGTGGAGATTTCTTCTAAATAAATACCTAAAATTCACTCTATTGGGCAATCAAACGTGAATTGACCCAGCTCCCTAAATAGTTCTTTATTTTCAAATCACATTAACCTCCTTACACTACTTTATAAGACCACTTAAAGCAAAAATAACTAAAACATTCATGCAAATGTGGGATTCCTTCCTCTTCCTCTCTTCGTTTTTATCTATAATATCCCTCTCACTGTCTTTTTTTTCTTCTCTCTCTTTTCCTCCCACTCTTTCCACATCCCCTTCTTATTGTCTTCTTCCATTTTATAAGTATCTCATTTTGAGCCATAAAATATTTATTTTCTTTTAGTCCATTTTTTTTATTCTCATTGAATTCATGATATTCTGAATACCTTATTTTTTTTTAAGATTTTATTTATTTATTTGACAGAGAGAGCAAGAGAGCACAAGCAGGGGGAACAGCAGAGGGAGAAGGAGAAGCAGCCTCCTCGCTGAGCAGTGAGCCCGACGTGGGGCTTGATCCCAGGATCAGGACCGATCATGACCGGAGCCGAAGGCAGATGCTTAACAATCTGAGCCACCAAGGTGCCCCTCTGAATACCTTTTTAATCTAAGTATATAGTAAATGTTCAACTTCCTACTTGTATTTATTACTTATATAGTATAAGATTTAAGTGGTTTTTAAAAAGTAATGAGAATTTTCCACTTCTTGAGATAAAAAACAAACATGCCATAATCTTTTTTTGATAAAAATATTTTAATGTTTTCAAACTTAGACACCCCCATAAATGCAAAGTTTCTTAAACTTTGCAAGCAAACAGAAGCTAACAGAAAGATTTAAATGTGTATTAAAACAAAAACTGAAAATAAGAATCGTGTAAAGAAGTTATCATCAATGATGTGAAAGACAGGAAAAATTAAGTCCAAAATATTTTAAATTCTCTGGTTCTTGAAATACGCTTTTAGCATTTCTGTTTTGAGAATCATCAGCTAGATTTTCAGATGTCTTACATTAAATTCTTAATTCAAAACTCCTCCTAAGTAATGCTCTAAAAGATCATTGGATGCAAATCATGAACATATAGTTCAGCAAAAATTGTGGGCTAATATATTGCCATTTATAATCTCCCTATATATTTGATATTTAAAATAGTGCTGCTTTCAGGTAGTTAATGCTGGTGTTGAACAACATCTAGCTTTTTGTTTCATAGACCTTCTTTTAGGTTTTTCCAACCTGGTTAAACTAAATAGGATACACACAGATGGTAAAACCTTATGTTATCCTACTCTGTAAAGATTAGCTTCATTAAAATGAAAATTAGCTACCACCTGCTAAATATGTTTTGGCACCTACTAAGTGGCATTCCCAAGGAAAAAAAAAATCACAAAACCTTTTTTTAAGTCTTCAAAGAAGCCTTGAAATTATATTAAAGCATAGCATAGACAACAAAGAATTAAGGAATTATCTTTTTCCTAGAAAAAAATTATCCTATTCAGTTTGTTTTTCTCCAACTATTGCTTTAATGAATAAAAGAAGACTAAAATTAAGCTCTGAACTAGGGTCTAAAAGAGGATTGCTGACTTCCTTATATAAATAAAAGGTAGACTACCAAAAGGAGAAATGTAATATTAACTCTTTCCTTCTTTTTATGTCCGTTTTAGGGAATAAAAGGCAAATGTACTGGATGCTGGGAAAAAAAAAGCAGTTATAATTTGTAAAAGTAAATGAACTAAATAATTTTTTTTAATTCACTGAAAAAAATTATGCCTGGGGGATTTTCTAGCACACATGTCACTTTTAGGTGGAGTATAACCGTATGCATTCTGGTTAGCCACAGAAAGTCTCAGCTAATCTTTACTTCCTGACATAATTATTAAAATCACTCTTTTTCAATCTCAAAATATTTGTTTAAATGACAAATTATATTATCATCCTTCATTTTAATTATGTACTCTATGAGATAAGGATTCTAAAACTTAATTCCAATAATTTTATTTAACATAAATGAACGTGGTTGGGAATCTGGAAGATCGAAAAAGGACTCTCTGAACACTCTGTGGAAAGAATACCAAAAGTGACCTAAATTAAACTTCTCCTCGTTCAATCTAATGCTTGAATTCCCTTTACAGTTTTAGTGATGATTGTCCAACTTTTACTTGAAGTCTGATGTATAAAGTCCATTCAAGTTAAGGGAAAGGTTGCTAAATCTTCACTCAGACCTTCATTACTGTTCATTTATACAACATCTAAGAAACTGGACTTTATTTCAGATCCAAGTGGATTGAAATCTTCAAACTCAGGATATAACTAGAAGGAGGGCCAGGGTGTACCAAAAGCAGTGACTGAAGATGTCCAGAAAGAAGAAATCGAAGGTAAAAGAACATGTGCATACATTCAAAAAGTGTGTGAGTCATTTTGGAATTAGGATTAATATCAGTGTTGAAGGAGAATAAAAAATATGCAACGCAGTTTGTAATGATTTTCAAAATATTTAATATTAATTTAAAGGCTATGACCCTAAAAAAATAATAAATAAATAAATAAATAAATAAATAAATAAATAAATAAATAAAGGTTATGTCCCTTATATTACAAGGTCCAGTTATCTGGGGGGAAAAAAGGCTATACATTCAGTCAGAACATTTGTTGAAAATAGTATAATAGTATAATTTTTTTCTCAGTCTTTAGAAAACAGAATTTCATTTCATATATTTCTTAAAAATCTCTCTTTAATTCATTTAGCCATGATGATGACTCTCAGTTGTACCAAAAAGTTAGCACATCTAGGTGTATTTGCATATGGCACAGAACTGAGTACTATCTGAAATTCTTTCAGACCTCACCAAGAAAGCGTAAAGATGTGTTTTTCTGAGGTTTCTTCCTCACCATAACTTACCCATTAAGAGGAGATGTGTGGATCAGATAATAACCATTCCACATAATTAGTCTACATTTAACTTAGAATTAACTCAACATGAGTTAGTATATTTTATAATGTCTTATTTTATATTACATTATATTTTATAAATACTAAGTAATCAATAACCAGTTTAAATGACAGGTGAGGGGCGCCTGGGTGGCGCAGTCCTTAAGCATCTGCCTTTGGCTCAGGGCGTGATCCCGGAGTTCTGGGATCAAGCCCCACATCAGGCTCCTCCGCTGGGAGCCTGCTTCTTCTTCTCCCACTCCCCCTGCTTGTGTTCCCTCTCTTGCTGGCTGTCTCTGTCAAATAAATAAATAAAAATTTTAAAAATAAATAAATAAATGACAGGTGAACCTGGAAAAATCCTTCATTCAGATTCCATGGTGCCTATGAACACTGATCTCATTCGATCTTGACTACATCTCAGTTACATCCTTCATTTTTGTAAAATTTCCATTATTCTACTCTTGTGCCTTAAAAGGATGATTGTATCAATCTTTCTAATTGTCTCCATAGCTAAATAAAATTATCATCCTTTCTGCCTGCAATTTCCTCAGCCACCTAAACTTCTTCCATCATCCTTTATACACAAGAGGTCCCCTACCTTCTTTTATTCATTGTATAATTGAGAAAATATGTTGCTAATATGCATGTTGAATATTTTCCCATAGCAACTAACAATATATCCTAGGAAGGACATTCTCCCCAATGACCAATTAATAAGATGCTCAGAGTTAATATAAATCTAGTAGGAAGGTATTTGAGGTACATTGAAAATGTATTTCAAATATTTTTGGGTTTAAGAAACTGAGCAAGAAGCAGTTTCTTTGATCTGGACACTCTCTCATGGGGAGAATTCTGGTTTTGCTTGACTAGAAACACAGTCTAAAATGAAATAGATTCCACATGAATGCTTTCATTGCTCTACTACCACAAAAGTGATTTTTAAATACTCTTCACGCTTTCTGTATATGTGAAACAGTTTGATTATTTGTGACTTATTTTCTTCTATTATGGGATTTTGTTTGGGTTTCATCCCAAGTCAAGTACATAAAAATTATTACAAATTTACTGTTATATTTATCTAACTCAGTGATATTACTGCAAAAGACATAAGAGTGAATTAGTTTTTAACTAATAAGTTTCTTTAGGTTTAAATATGTATTAAAGTGCCTATTATGTGCATAATCTTTCTAGCAAAATCAGAAATATAACCTGTATGATGAACAAAAATAAAATGTATAAAATAAAATTAATGTTAAAATACAGATTTTAAAATTCATATACCAAAGTCATGTCAGTCCAGTGTTTATGAGCAGCAGCAATTATACCAGCAGACTCAGATTTGACTCTGGTACTTGTTATCTCTATATATTGGTAACCATAAGCAAACTCTCTTTTAGAGCTCTGTAATGATTAAAAGAGATAACACAGTCCCTAACTCATAGTACTTGCTCAATTATTTTGTTATTAATATTACCAAAAATAGTATTGCTTTCTCATGTAAAATGTAAAATAATATGTTTAAGTAATATATTTAAATTTCTCTGTTGATGTACATCCTGAGGTAATTCTAATTTTATGATCTAATTGCCTGATTACCCATGAATAAAACTCCCTCTGTTATACATATAACAAGTGCATAACAACTAAAAATTCTTCCTAGAAAGAATTTGTCAAAATATCCAGAGATTAAAGGAAGGAAAATATGTAAGGCATCCAAATTGGCAAGGAAGAAGTCAAACTTTCACTATTTGCAGACGACATGATACTCCATGTAGAAAACCCGAAAGACTCCACCAAAAAATTGCAAGAACTCATACATGAATTCAGCAAAGTTGCAGGATATAAAATTAATGTGCAGAAATCTGTTGCATTTCTAATAATGAAGCAGCAGAAAAAGAAATGAAGGAATCAATCCCATTTGCAATTGCACCAAAAGCAATAAGATACCTAGGAATAAACCTAACTAAAGAGGTAAAAGATCTGTACTCTGAAAACTATAGAACATTTACGAAAGAAATGGAAAAGCACTCCATGCTCATGGGTTGGAGGAACAAACATTGTTAAAATGTCTGTACTACCCAAAGCAATATACACATTTAATACAATCCCTATCAAAATACCACAGGCATTTTTCACAGAACTAGAACAAACAATCCTAAAATTTGTATGGAACCACAAAAGGCTCTGAATAGCCAAAGCAATTCTGAAAAAGAAAAACAAAACTGGAGACATCATGATTCTGGATTTCATGCTATATTACAAAGTTGTAGTGATCCAGACAGTATGGTAGTGGCACAAAAATAGACACACAGATCAGTGGAACAGAACAGAGAACCCAGAAATGGACCCTCAACTCTATGGTCAACTAATCTTCAACAAAATAGGAAAGAATATCCAATGGAAAAAAGACAGTCTCTTCAACAAATGGTGTTTAGAAAACTGGACAGCCACATGCAGATGAATGAAACTGGACCACTTTCTTACACCATACACAAAAACAAATTCAAAATGGATGAAAGACCTAAATGTGAGACAGGAAACCATCAAAATCCTAGAGGAGAACACAGGCAGAAACCTCTTTGACTTTGGTCTCTTATTAGACATGTCACTGGAGGCAAGGGAAACAAAAGCACAAACAAACTATTGGGACTTCATAGAGATAAAGAGCTTCTGTACAGCAAAGGAAACAAGACAGCCTATGGAATGGGAGAAGATATTTGCAAACAATATATGTGATTGAGGGTTAATATCCAGAATCTATAAAGAACTTACCAAACTCAACATCCAAAAAACAAGTAATCCAGTCAAGAAATGAGCAGAAGACATGAATAGACGCATTTCCAAAGAAGACGCCCAGATGGCTAACAGACACGTGAAAAGTGCTCAACATCACTCATCATCAGAGAAATACAAATCAAAACCATGATGAGATACCACCTCACACCTGTCATAATGGCTAAAATTAACAACACAAGAAACAACAGGTGTTGGTGAGGGTGGGAAGAAAAGGGAACCCTCTTGCATTGTTGGTGGGAATGCAAACTGGTATAGTCACTCTGGAGAACACTATGGAGGTTCCTCAGAAATTTAAAAATAGAACTACCCTATGACCCAACAATTGCACTACTAGGTATTTACCCAAAGGATACAAAAATACTGATTCAAAGGGGTACATGCACCCCAGTGATTATAGCAGCATTATCTACAATAGCCAAACTATGAAGAGAGCCCAAATGGCCATCAACTGATGAATGGCTAAAGAAGATGTGATACATATATATAATGGAATATTATTCATCCACCAAAAAGAATGAAGTCCTGCCATATGCAATGACATGGACGGAGCTAGAGTTTATTATGCTAAGTGAAATAAGTCAGTCAGAGATCATACCATCTGATCTCACTCATAAGTGGAATTTATAAAAGAAAACAGATGAGCATATGGGAAAGGGAAAAAGAAAAAAAGGAGAGAGGGAACAAGCTATTAGTGACTCTTAATGATGGAGAACACACTGAGGGAACACACTGAGGGTTGATGGAGGGAGGTGGGCGGGGGATGGGCTAAGATGGGTGATGGATATTAAAGAAGGGCACCTGTGATAAGCTCTGGGTGTTGTATGTAAGTGATGAATCACTAAACTCTACAACAGAAACCAATATTGCACTGTATGTTAATAAAATTAAAATATAATAATAATAATAATAATAAGATCATATGAAATCCTCCACCCACAACAAACAAAAATAAGTTCCACAGACACAAACATGTCAAAATAGTTTAATCTGGAAGAGCAACCTTGGTGAGAAACACAAAGTAATCATTAGAAATTTCCTAAATAGTAGGTTTGGTTGGTTTTAGGAAATTTTGAATCGTGTAAGGTATATGGAACAGAGACTTTGGGGCTCTGGGACAAGAAACAAAGGAAAGAAGGGAGGGAAGAGAAAGAAAAATAAAAAATACTATAAATTTAGTTAAGTAGGAGAAATAGAGTTAAGACAAATATTTTTTATCTAGTTCTATATTTATTTTTGCTTTTTCAAATCATATTTTTTTCCTAACATTTAACCTGGAAATACAGTGTTAATACAGTACATGGTCTGGGCGCCTGTGTGGCTCAGCGTTGAATGTCTGACTTCGGCTCAGGTCATGATCTTAGGGTCCTAGGATCAGGCCATGTTGGGCTCCCAGCTCAGCTGGGCGTCTGTTTCTCCCTCTCCCTCTGCCCATCCCTCTGCTCGTGTGGGCTACCATGCTCTCTCTCTCTCTCACCCTCTCTCCCAAAGAAATAAATAAATAAGCAAACAAATAAAATCTTAAAAAAAAAAAAAACAGTAGATGGTATCGTTTGCTAACCAATGCTTCAGTTTGGGGAAAAAATATTTATCTGGTTACTCTGTATGGTTATTTCTGATTATCTGCTATTGGAAATAGCTAAAGGTTAGAGTCTAAAAAAGGTCAAATATTCAAAATGACCACAATATTTTAAGGACTTCTACGAAACAACCTAGCAATCTAGAGAAGTCTAGATCAAAAAGAAATAACTGTCAAGTTAAGATGATCCTATGGTCAATTGAACTCAATGAGAGATAAATAAGAAAAATGAAATAATTAGTTTTGAAATCAACTTTTAGAAATTAATTAGCTGCAGTGTTTGGGAAAGGCAAAGAATGCTCAAGAATGCAGGGAGCCCCTCTTAAACAACTAGACTTGAATTAAGAGCTGCTGACACATACGATCATTAATTAAAGGTTAGTCTCAGAAGGATTTGGTTAATATGGAGGATGACGGAGCTTTAGAATTTAGGTTCTTGAGGGAGGGCTATATTTGTCTTATTCACTCTGATTTCTGCCAGCTTCTGCCACTCGTTGAATATTTCTGCCTTGTTCACTATAATTTGTCTTAAGGAAAGATCTTCCTCATAAAATGTGCCTGGCCCTAGTGAGTACACACAATCCTTTAAGATAGGTATACCTAAAAAATATTTATTTTAAAGAAGCAAACCTATGAATGACTATTCAGATTCTAGGAACATCAGCCATTATTGGTATCTGGGGGAGGGAAAGCAATAGTCAGGATGTATGTTTAAAAAACATGGTTGAATTCACTGAATTTGAAGAAACTAAATTCTCTCCATTTTGGGGACTTTAAATAGTTCCAGGCTGCCCTTTTTGAGGAGAATTTTTAGGACACAAACCCCCTTTATCTTTTTGGGAAAACAGAAACAGCAAGCCCTAAAAATATATCGTTTTGCCCCAAACATTGTTTACTCAATTACTAAGGTAATTTTGACAATAATATTCATGTCATGGGATTTCAGATGTGACTTCTTACTACTTATAATGTTATGTGTCATTTAAGAACTTGGTTCAAAGAGTCTTTGAGCTTTCTATTTCAGGACTACAATGGTACCACTTACTTAGTCGCCAGAGAAACATTATAATGTCTGTGCCTCGGATCACATATGGAAATGAACTGAAACTAGACAGAAGCTTTGTGAATATAAAAATGTTGTCCTGTTCTCTAATCAGAGTATCTGAAAGGATGCTCTAATTAAATACGAGCATTCTAAATAGTGATCATTGGAAGATAAGTCTTCCTTAAACTCTCAATGATACATGCAAGTATGTATCAAAGCAATTGCCTACCTGGTTATATAATAAACCCTGATTAATATTTATTAAGCCAATAAACATTATTTTACTCAAAATATTTGGTCCCACTTGTGGTAATTACACACCATTGAGTAGGGTTAAATTCTTGTTGCTAATTTACCATGAGAGAACCCTCTAACTTCAGCAATTGCAGCCAAATTAATAACTAAGGAAGAGAATTGCTCCTGACAGTTCATTAGAGTCTTTCCAAAATATGCTTATTGAAAACCAACAAGTTTAATAAGGTCCTTTTCTATATTCAAAGCCTTTGTAAGATTTGTCTTAGGGAAGGATTTTCCTCATAAATCCTCCTGGTCCTAGTGAATATACATAAGCCTTTTAGGATAGTTATAAATAAAAAATATTTATTTTAAAGAGGCATGCTTGTGAAAAACTAAAGATTCAGGTACTGGAAATGTGTTGATCTCAAGGAAAGCCAATCTCACCAAAAAAAAAAAAAAAAAAAAAAAATCCTTTCATTCATCTTTATATTCTGTGCAAAATTTAGGAAAATATACAATGCCTAGTTTGAAAATAATAGTATTACTACAATAATCGAAAATTAATTTCATCTAGCATTACCAAACAATGCACTATAAAATGACACAAGAAATGATACTGTCTTTAACATCCTGTGAAGAAATCACAGAATAATTAACAGTCATCTAACTTCAAACACCATAAAATGTAAAAATCCATTTGTCTTGACATCATGTGCATACATATACACATACCAAATAAAAGAAACCAAGTCTCTGTTTCCTAATTAAAGACTCAAAGAATTAGAATATTACACTGGTAAACATTAAACACAAAAACATAGTTGAGATGTGATCTCTAAAAAACACCTAAATATTAGGGAAAATACAAAGGGAAAGGAAATGGGCTCATAGGTAAGAATGAAATGAAGTAATCAAAATTTATTTAACAAAACCCACCTATCTGTAAAGCATTTTCTTGATCAAGACAAATGTGTAAAACATGACAATGAAAAAATAATAACAAATCGATATAAGAAATGTCACTAGTTACTGTATCATTCATTGTCAAATGCCAAGAAAAGAGAATGAAGTAAACACTCTGCTTTAGGCAGAGAGATCAGTTCTTAGGCTGTTGCTGTAAACTAATTTTAATGTGATAAAGAACTGAACTAAGCCGATAGCAATGAGAAAAGACACAAGAAGTTTTCTGTTAGGCTTGGGGAGTATGGAGTTATAGCGTAACATAAAAAGCATCAATATACCACAGGAAACACAGAACTAGAGCTCTCTGAAGCCGTGAAAATGGAAGTATAATTTATATAAGACTTCTTTAACCAAGGTATTGCAATAAGCAAGATATACAAAAATGCATATAGTAGACCTTTCACTCTCAAGTCTCTTTCAAGACATTCACAAATAAATGTTTCAGCCAGCCATTGATTACTTTCAAAAACAGTCGTTCATCAAATATTTATTGAGCTAATATACCAGGGGAAAAAGCCAGGTACCTGAGATGCAATCATGTACATGACCTAGAGTCTGCCTGTAAGTTGCTTATTGTCTAGCAGGGAAAGGTAAGTAAACAAAAAGCAAAATATAAAATGACTATACTAGCTGATTAACTGCTATTCCAGATATTTTTTCTTATTCCATTCAAATCAGTTTTGCTTTTACTTTTAGATAGGATATTGGATTTTATTTTTCAACTGGATAGATTTATTACTCATTATGGGCATTTATGGTTAATTATGCAAAACGGAAATCATTCATTGGTATTTTGAATATGTTCTCTCTGGATTTTTAAAGATTAATACTGATAATTTAAGAATAATCAAAATGGCATCAAGGTAATAAAATACTTTTTTTAAGACTTTAGAGTGACTACCTCCTACGAAATTTTCCATCAATCTCATGGTAACATTGACTTGTTCCAAGACAGGATTTCATACTGGGAATTCAGAATCAAATGTGTTACAGCAATTATTCTACACTATTTTTCAATAGGGCATAGTAATTGTCTTTAATGGAGGTGAACACAATAAACCAGTGAAACAGCTATCCAGGTTCTAAATCACCTTGGAAACCTACTGGTTTCAGTACACTGTCCATCTCAATAAAGCATGTGCCCATTTGTTATTCAGCTTAATAAAGCCTTAAGATAAATCCACTAAAAATTTATCAGATCAGAATACTGTATAATGGCTCATAAATTGAACAGAAATTATAAGCACCAAAGAAATCTGGCATTCCATTTTTCATGAACCACCAATGAAGATACTTATAATTTGTACTTCTAACTCTATTCCTGTGTGTGCATTCCTAATTAATTCTGATCACCTGCCATCCTCTCCAACCCACACCATCCAAATGCATCTTTTAGCTTTGAATATGATGAAGGCTACAAACAGGCAGAATAAATTTCCATATATTTGCTATCTCATCAATTTAAACTGGAAAGAGAACATAGTCAAAAAACTTTAATGACATGATCTGTTATTATAATATCTGAGCATCAGAATTCTTAGCTCCAAGATGAAATTCTTCCTCAGCAAGACCACAGTCAAATAAATTATAAAAGAAAATAATGACACTGGTAACTAATTCTAAGAAACCTTTCTTTCAGTTGTATTGTTTCGAACACTAAGATGTCTTCAACTTTAAAATTTAAATAAATTTAATAGGTGGACATTCATCTTTTACTTCAAGAGAAAGTATTTACTTTTAATGAGGAGCAAATTTTATGTATTATTTCATCAGTGTTTAATTTTTAAAAAATGTCATTCTTCCGTTTGTTGTTTTTAGTATTACACGAAAATACTCATCTGTGCCTATCAGAATGGACCAAGAATTTTGAGAAAGACTTTTAAAAAAATGACTTAGACAAACGATTGAAGGTCCAAATATGCTTTTGATGGATCTAATAATATGTTTTTGATGTTCAATGTATTAAATGTTATGTAGGACAAAAAACATTTAAAAAATAACTATGATGTTAACTAAACTTATTGTGCTAATCATTTCACAATATGTACATACATCAAATCATTATGTTGTACCTTAAACTAATACATGTTATATGTCAATTATATCTCAATAAAACTGCGGAAAAACAGAATTAAAAAACAGAGGCTGTTCACCACTCCAAAAGTCAGACTTTGAAAAAGGTCACAGTACAGGGTGATCAAGTTGGTCTGCACCATTCATTTTCTTCCTGGTGTCTATGCTCCACTGAGAACTGACAGACCTGACTTGAAATTCGCTATGGCTGAGGCACACTTGCTGGGGAGAAGACAATTTAGACCAAGAGCTGAAGTGAGGCTATGGCACAGACTCACTGTGGTCTTCTGCACAAACAAGAGTTAATAGGAAACTAAGCCATCTAACATCAGTCTCTCTGCAAGTTTACCAGACAGCGGTATTTGCAGCACTTGCCAGCCAAATTCCATTTGGCAGTGACAATGCCAAACTCTACAAGCGTCCTGGTAAAAAGAACAACAATCAAGAAATTTCCCAACCTTTTTGTGTCCCCCAAAATGCCTGACTGGGAAGAACTACCCCTCACTATGTAACTTAGATAAGACTTACAGGTAATGCCTCTTTTACTTATAACAAAGACTGACAAAAAAACTATCGAATTCTCTTTTTTTTTTTTTTTTGTCTCCTAAATGATTAGTTGAACTATTTGTCCCCACTGAGCAATCTGGACATAAGGCCTGCTAACTTGACCAAACTTTCATCAGGCTTCTCTCCCTTTCCAGGCCCCTGAACTTTCACCCACCTTTGACCACGGCAATGCTGAAAACTGATTAACAGCCTTTCATGAGAACTGACTGACCTCAGGGAAAAATATTCCCTAATCAACTGTCCTATTATACCACCACTCATCCCAATTTGTAATAAGTTTTAAAATCAAGAACTACGAGGCCTCCACCTTGTTCTTTACTCTCAGGATTGTTTTGGCTATTTTGAGTCTTTTGTGGTTCCATATGAACTTTAGGATATTTTTTTTTCTGTTCCTGTAAAAAATGCCATGGACTTTGACATGGATATAATCACTAGGGAAATGCAAATCAAAACCACAATGAAATATCACCTTATGCCTGTTAGAATGGGTATTATAAAAACAAACAAAGAGAAAACAGCAAATATTAGCTAGAACATAGATGATTTAGAACCCGTGTATACTGTTAGTAGAAATGTAAAATTTTGCAGGCACTATGTAAAAACAGTATGGAGTAACCGCAGAAAATAAAAAGCAGAACTAACTTATGATCCATCAATCTCACTTCTGGATATAGGCTCAAAAGAACTGAAATCAAGATCAAAAAGCAATTTCTGCACTCCCATGTTCACTGCAGCATTATTTATAATAGCCAAGATACAGAAACAACCAAAATGTCCCTCAACAGATGAATGGATAAAGAAAATATTTTATATACATACAAGAGAATATTATTCAACTATAAAAAAGTAAAAATCCTCTCCCATGCTACAACATGGATAAAACTTGAGGATATCAAGTGAATTGAACTAAATCAATTACGGAAGGAAAATTGGATGATTCCACACACAGTATCTAAAGCAGTCAAACTCATCAAAGCAGAAAGTAGAATGGTGCTTTCCAGGGGCTGGAGACACAGAGTTTCAGTCATGTGAAATGAAAATGTTTTAGATTCCTGCTGTACAACACGCTTCTTATAGTTAACAACATTGTACTGCACACTTAAAATGTTGTGCGGGAAGATCTCATGTTGTTTTTTACCACAATAAAAAAAAAATCTATTCAAGTATAAGAGTTTAGCTGGCTACTATTCTTTTATAGTGTAGTTTGGTCAATCCCTGCCCCCCCCCCAAAAAAGCCACATGAGTTCTTCTTCTGTGTTTGCTATATTTCATAGTCAAGATACTGTCAATTTTATCACAAACTGTATGTCTTATAATATTCCCATGTGAGATTTTCCTTTTAAAATAGGAAAGATTCCATATACCAAGAAACTTGAATAATTTTAATATATATGTAATATTCTCCTTTCCCTTTTTCTTTGTTGTCTTTGCTGCAATAAGATTTATAATGCCATACTAACTTAAATCATCAACTACATTAACTCATTAAGTTAGCATATTTTCTTTTTCCTTCTTGTCAAAGATTATTGCCCTTGTTATTCTTTTTATACTAACCTTTTTGTGAGAATCTGCATATGTGTGTGTAAATGTATGTGTATGTAAGAAAGGAGAGGAGAGCAATTGGTAAGGTACTTCGTATCACTTTTTGAAAGAATAGAATACAAAATAAACCTCAAACATAAATATAAATCTGATTGTTAAAGTCAAATTGAAATAATGTTATTTGAAAGCTGCGGGATCCATTATATATTTCCTATCACAACAGGGAGTATATAAAAAAAATATAAGAGACTCAGTTTATATAAAATATGAGACTTAGGAGAGATGTACCTTTCTTTTACTTTTCGTGTGTGTGTCTGTGTGTGTCTGTGTGTGTGTCTGTGTTATACACCCAACAGCAAGACATAAAATTTACTGTTTTTTTTACTAAGTGTTTCTAATAGGTTGATAAAGGTGATTTGATTCTGTCCACAGAGTTTAGTTTTTAAATGACTAAAAATAAACATTTTTTAAGGTTGGTGTTTTCATTAATAGCATTATATAATATCTGGATTGTCAAGTTGACCAGTTTATCTTCTGTAGAGTCAAGTGTATATGTATGGACTACAAGTCAGTCAAATCAGTGTAGGTGTTAATGAGATCCCATTTGCATAGTCTACTTGGTTATTTCACAGCTTCCACCACTATTATTAATTACTCTGTATTTACATCATCGGTTTTCACTACACTTACTTTCCCTGCAATGCCAAATCTTTTTTCAGGCCCAGAAAATTTTAGAAAGCTACTATGTACTATTACTTGGGTCAAACACACAAACACACAAACAGGTAAAATTAATATAGACATGATTAGTGACAGTAAACATAAATATAGACATGATACACTGACATGTATGTGAAGTGTGAGGCTCCAAAATCTTGAGCACTTCTTCACGCTTTTTCATTACGAACACTTGTGTAAACATTTTCCTCTCTTATTAATTGTCCTGAGTCATGTTTTTACCTCTCTTAGAAGTAAATCTATTATAAATAATGAATAAAAGTATATAAATAAAATGTGTTCAATTATAAATATTTGAATATTCTCATCAATTCTTTTTTTTCCTTCACTGTCATACTCCATTTTTAGGCCTTTTTATTCCCATTTGTACCACTGAAATTGTTTTCTAATTGGTTTCTTCACCTTCTCTCTTTCTTTTTTCATCCACCCTTATGTATCTTTGCCATGAATTTCCTCAAGTTATTAGCTTTATCAAATAATAATAGTAATAGTAACAATAAAATTAGTAATAATGCAATGATGTGTTTATAATAGACCTTCAAAAACTGCTTAATGAACAGATAATTACTAAATTTAAGGTGAACACTGGGCTTAGACTTCCACATGAAGTTTTCTATGTAATCCAGATAATAACCAAATGAAGCAAACATTTTCATTAATCTGAGTTTACATATTAATGTAATATGTAGGGCATAATAATATTAAATGGCTTAACTAAAATCACAGCTAATAGGGTAGCAGAGTTGGATCAAAACTATATGACTCCAAAACCTAACCACGACTCTGCTTATTAATATGGTGCTCTTCATATCATCGTACTGTCTCAATACCTACTAAACTAGGTCTGGAATTTTTGGCTTGAGTCTCAGGCTCCCCATTCTTATTCTAATGTGATTTTCCAATCTATGTCACATTATGCCTCGTTCAACCAGATTTGTTCTGTTCCCTGACTCTGCCTAAAATTGAATTTGTCTCTACCTTTTTAAACACTCATTATACAGGATATATTTGGAAACTTTAATTTTTCCAGACGTCTTCTCTGAACATTCCACATGGATGTGGTCTTTTAGTATCTGGAATTCCAATAATATTTTATTTCTCTCCTATGCAATAATTATTAAAATATAGTACTACTGGAGTTTCTGGATATCCAAAATGATATTTTATCTACACTTTTTTTTCTCTAATTACTAAGTTTTTTCAGATAAATGACTGAAACATTATGTAGTTTGTAGAAAGTATTTCAGTGCTTTGCCTATGGAAGTACTGTTTCAATATCCAGTTCTAGATCATCTTGGGGGGGTTCTTTGTGCCCATTACTACCTTCGTGACTGTGAGAAAGTTATTAAAACGCTCTGTATCTTGGATTAATCTCTATAACAGAATAAATAATAGTATCTAATTCAGTGGGCCACTGTATGGACTGAGTGGAGAAAAATATGTATAAAGCACTTACAGCAGTATCCAGCACAAAATAACCACTGATAAAAAAAAAAACAGTTACAATTATTAAAAATGAATCAAAACACTGGCTTATAGCAATTATGGTTAGTTAAAATTTTCTCTACATATATGTGAATTTTCTTTTTCCCATCATAGATTTCCCTTATTCTATTATAACTTTAATAAAAACAAAACAAATTTGGGAATAATAAGTTTTTATTAGTGTATATGGAGAAAATCTTGCTTTGTCATTTGCACAGTTTAATCTTCATTCACATAGCAAATCAGAGAGTTTGATTAAAGTTTACAAAGGGTTAGCAATTATACTTTCTCATATGCAGTTTTTCCATTTCTTAGAATTCTTCAAAAGTATTTGAGCTAATTTGCTTAGCTTTGCAGTATCAGGTCTAACCCCAATAAGGGGCACTCTGCTACTAAACATCCTAAAGTGGTTATCTCCCTGTCCCTGTAGAATCATGAAACCACTCCCCCAAATATCTCAATTGTGACTTTTAATATTCTGACTTCAATTTGGCAAAATAATTCATACTTTTCATATCTGCTTCCATCAGGTCCTATTCTCAAGACACCTGGCCTCAGATTGTTAACTTCACTCAGAAATCAGATTGTTCCCTGTATTTGGTGGTTGGTGACCCTTATCCAAGATTTACTCTAGTTTTTTTTTTCTTTTTATTTTTTTAAAATTTTTTTAATTTTTTTTATTATATTATGTTAGTCACCATACAGTACATCCCTGGTTTCTGATGTAAAGTTTGATGATTCATTAGTTGTGTGTAACACCCAGTGTACCATGCAATATGTGCCCTCCTTACTACCCATCACCAGTCTACCCCATTGCCCCACCCCCCTCCCCTCTGAAGCCCTCAATTTGTTTTGATAGTCCAGCAATATTTATTTTGCAAGGAGAGGCTTACCACCTCCGCTCAACATAGATACTAAGTCTTGACAAAATAAACTGAAAAAACATGCTTATATCACTTGAGAAGAGGAAATTTAACTAAAAAAACTAGCTGACATCTTAAACTAAAATTCTTTGATTGGTATAAGGTTGTGTTTGTGACCAACTATTTCAGTTAAGCAACAAATATATGTAGATTATTAGTATGTTTTGTCAAAACATTCCACGTAAAAACACAATCCATGGTGCAGCACATTTTGATAATTAGTATTTCATAGATTTCACTATTCAAAATGTAAAAAATAAAGATTTCTAAAAGTAATGATATAACATATATAATTTAGAAAGTCATAATAATAAACTAAACGTTTAAATTTGTAAAATAGTATATTAATTAAGTCATGAGTATTGGATGTAAACAGTAAATTAGCAAATATTCTCTTCCATTAGGATTCTTATATTATGCATCCTTAGAGCCTCTTAGCCAGAGAAAGGTCCAGGATAAGACAGAATCGGGCAACAATATCTTCCCTGGGATATGATTTGAGAAGAGGCTCTAGGTTGACAATATTAAACAAATACAAAATATAAACCTCTTTTTCTGATCTGAATTTCTCTCTTGTCTTGAAGGAATGTTAATGTGTGAAAACGTACTATCTAGAATAGTTAACATAACTAAATGGAGTAAAATTATATTCTTATTTCCCTTTCACCAATTCAACAGTATCTGTACAGGTCTGGAAGACAGTATATGAGAATAATTTAATTAGTGCTTATAATTCATGTCCATTCTCTCTATTACCACTACATTAAATGAGCCCTCACCCTAGAGCAATCACAAGATACCTTAATCACTTCTTTCCATAATTGGCCCAGAACAAAGGGTAATGCTCCTCTACATCAAAAAATTTAAAAAACATATAACATAGAAAATAGAAAAAAAATAGTAGAGTGTAAAGATATATTAAGTATAAAAAGTAAGACTGTAAACAATTTTCTCAAGACTTTTAAGTTCATTAATCCACAAATTCTGTGTACTTATCTAGTAGCAGCTGCATTAATTCTCTTCCCCGTGTTTGTGTTGTTTATACATTCAGCTCATCCTGCTGACTTCAGAACATAACTGTGCATGGAAAAATAAGTCTGTTGTACTTAGACCAGTCAACCTTACCAGCCTTGTCACCATATGGAGCATAGGGACTTCAGAGAATTAGATACCAAACAGGAATAATAAGATGAGAAGTCTTAGAAGTTGGTAAAGATTTGGAATAAAGAGTTGACAATTTCCTAAGGGCAACACTGGGATAGGAGGTGGAGCACAGTTAGATAGGGGGCTGTAAGCACAGGTAGAGATCAAAATATGAGTTTTGAGGAAAGCTCAGAAGAAGGAAAGGGAGACTGTAGTGGATTGAGTAGTGATATGTTTATATTTTAATCCTTGTAACTTGTGGATGTTACGTTATTTAGAAAAAGAGTTTTATAGGTGTAATTAAGTAAAGGATCTTGGGAGAGCTGAAGAGATTACCCTTAATTATCCAAATGGACCTTAAATCCTATGATAAATGTCCTTATCAGTGAAAATCTGAGAGAGATTTGAGATAGACAAAAGAAGAGGAGGCAATATGACCCACAGGGACAGAGATCAGAGAGAGGCAACCACAGTTAAGGAATACCAGGGCAACCAAGAGAAGCTAGAAGAGGCAAAGAATGGATTTCTTCCAAGAGTCTCCATAAAGAACACAACCCTCCCAGAGTGGGTTTTGGACTCCCAGCCTCCAACACTGTGGAAGAATACACTTATGTTGTTATAAGTCACAGCATTTGAAGTTATTTGTTATGGCAGCTACAGGAAACTAACATAGGCACCATGTCAGAAAACGTACTTCCCAATATTTCTGGTGTTCTTAATAATGAATCATACCAATAGTTAGACAGTTTCCTTTTCAAGAAGAAAATGTGGAGATGTTTTTGTATATTGAAACCAATACTAACACAAAAAAACTATTAACTAATTTCATACAAACTTATGTAAAATAAAATTTGATATTTGTTATTATCATAAACAAGGACATTCACTTTATGCAAGACACGTAAATTACATAAGAAGAAGTTATAGGAAGATAAAAGAAACAGCAAAGGAAACAATTAACAGAACAAAAAGGAACTTACACAATGGGAAAAAAAATTTATGAACCATATATCTAATAAGGGGTTAACATCAAAAATATATAAAGAACTCAGAATTCAATACCCAAAATAGAAAAAAAAATTAAAAAGTGGGCAAAAAACCTAAATAGGCACCTTTCAAATAGAACTTTAAATAGCTAACAAGTATATAAAAAAGTGTTCAATGTCACTAATCATCATGGAAATTAAAACCACAATGAGATATTATCTCACATTTGTCAGGATGGCTATTATCAAAAACAAAAACAAAAGAGAGCAAGTGTTAGCAAAGATGTAGACAAAAGAGAGCCTTTGCTGGTGGAAATGTAAGTTAGTACAGCCATTATAAAAAACAATATGGAGGGTCCTCAAGAAATTAAAAATGGAACTACGATATGATCCAGCAATCCCACTTCTGAGTATATATCCAGAGGATCTGAAATCAGGACTGCAAAGAGATATCTGCACTCCCATGCTCATTGCAGCACTATTTACTATAGTCAAGATATAGAAACCACCTAAATGTCCTTTGACAGATGAATGGATAAAGATACACATCAAAATATTACTCAATCATAAAAAAGAACAAAATCCTGCCATTTGTGACAACATGGATGTAGTTAGAGGACATTGTGCCAACTAAATAAACAACACAAAAAGAGAAACACTGTATGACCTCATTTATATGTGGAATCTAAAATAGTCAAGATCCTGGCCAAACAGTACAGTTTCAGTTACACAAAATCAATAAGTTCTAGAGATCTAATATACAGCATGGTGAAGATAATTAACAGTATTGTTAGTATCCTTGAATTTGTGAAGAGGATAGATCTTAACTTAAATCTTCTCAACATACACATACAAAATGATAACTACATGGAGGTGACAAATATGTTAATTAGCTTGATTGTGGTAGTTATTTCACAATGTGTACAACATATATATCAAAATATCAAGTTGTACATCTTAAATATATGCAACTTGTCAAAGATTTCAACAAAGATGTTAAAAAAAAGAAGCCTCCCCATTCCACTCCTATTCTATCTTTTTCATGGATTCTGATGATCTGTTTTTCTTTTACACTAACAAATTAATAATATTAAACATACATTTAGTGGAACTTAGAGAATACATGTATTTTTGATAAGAATTATTATTTACTTTTGGAAAACTAATAAAATTACGCAGAAGGAAAAACAGGACTCAAAATAATTGTAATAATAATAAGACTCAATATTTAATGGAAAATTTTAAGCTAGGACTAATAACAAAGTTAAAAAGAATCAGATTCTTATTGATTACTCTTAAAACTGAATTAATAAAATATTTTAATATTTATATTTAACTGAAGTGTATTAACTTACCCTAACAAAATATGACTCCCCCTCTCTACTATCTTCAAAGTCCAGATCAAGCCTTACCTCCTCTCTAACATATTTCCAGGCTACTACAGCCCACAGCAATCTCTCTCCTCTGAACTGATTAATATGTACTACTTATTTTTTTACTTAATACATTTTGTTCCTATTGGTCAAATTGCCTATGTTAAGTTCTGAAGACAATATCTATTATGAAAAAAATAGGATAAATGAAAAAATATATACTGCTAGCTGAGGTTTCCACTACATAATAAAACCAAAGATCTGACTTATTCACCAAGTTTGACTATTTTAAAGAAAACAACACGGTGGGGTTACTGTCTTAGCAAAACCTGTCCATGATCTCAGCTTTATAAATACCACCATGTAGAAGAGAGCAGAGGCTCATAAAACAGAAAAGAAAAGAAATGGTCTGAAAAGTATTCCTTACGAAAGCAGCACATTTTATTAGCCATATCGTCTTTTTCTTTTTTTAAAAAAACTGGTTCTGCTTTTCTCTGTGAACTTAGGACAAATTAATGAGTATATCTGTGCTTCAGTTTTCCCATATGTAAAATGAAGAACATCACAGTATCCATTTTATATTGTTTATGGGTTCATTAAATAGCGTAATACCTGAATTATTATTAATGCTCAGTATATATTTTTGATTGAATAATATTGTAAAACACTGCAAATAAAAACATTTTTAAAAACTTTCTTTGCATAACTCAGATATTTCGTCATCCAAATAACCACAACTGGTACTAGAAAGATCAAATTCAATTAAAAATTGCACCTGGACTAGAGTAGACTAAATTCACTTTAGCTCAGAAAAGAGCCTATGTAACTTCCTTACTTCTTTTCAATCATAAAATTCTTCCTCTAACTTGCAAAGAAGTCCATTAATCCAGTACCATAATCACACACCAGGCTGTATATTTTCCTTCATTACATTTCCTTTGAAATCAGCACATTTCTTAAATAAACACTGATCAATAACCACAGATCTGGATTCTGTTGTCTTTTCAACAGGTTCACATGAGATATCTATCTTCCTTTACTAGATTTTGACAATGTGATGATTGTTTTAAAAGCAGTTGCACTCTTAAGCAAGTCAGCTCAACAAAAGAATTTGCTAAATCTTGGTTTGTCTTTGAGATGTCCCTTGTGGCCCTTGAAAATTACAATTTTGTCCCTACAAAGCACTCCTGTGAGTGCTCCCATCCAGAACTATCACTATCACTCTATCAATTAGGGAAAAGTGGACAGAAAATTGAGTTCAAATTTGGAACAATAAGTTGGTGGTGGGGGGAAAGGAGAAAATGTCTGCAAGGACAGGATGAAGACTATGAGAGTGACAAAAAGGGTTAAGAAAGATATATTAAAAATGTGTCCAAGGCAAGCCATCTACTTAGGAATGTCATAGAAGTATGAGCATAGCATGCTCATCAAAATTACTTCCATGATTTCCCTTTGGCAACTCATATCCTAAAAGAACTTGTTCCAAGTGGTCATCAAGGAAACAATCAAAATCTGAAAATCTGAAGGAATTTCCATACTTACTTCCAAACAGTCAAACTAAAGAGCTTTCATGGAGCTACACTCCAAATTTACATTTTAGAATTCAACTATATGTTTAGCTTGGGCAGGAAAGAAGAGGGAGAACACCACAGGAAAAGGGAACTGAAAAATGAAAGCTCAATAGTAAAGAAAACCAAAGATATTGTTAATACACGTAATATAGAGAACAATATCATAACTATGATATCAGATGAGATACAATTTTTTAATGTTATTTTGATGAATTTTACAGGTAGTTTCTTCATTTACCTTTGCAGTTTTTAAGTCAACAGGTATTTCCTAAGCATGTACTATTTTTCAGGACTGGTATTTTTCTTTAAATGATGTAACTCTTATGCCAAGAACAAATTTATGGCATGTATGTACACATATGTGTGTTTGTGTACATTTGTGATTTGCAATATACATTATACAATATCTACATAAATTTTTAAATGGATTAAAATTTTATTTTAAAATAATAAGTTGTTTTCAGAAATGAAATTTTACGTATTTATCTTTTTTTAAAATTATAAATTATATTAAAACCAAAATGTAGCCCGGGGTGTTTGTGACACTTAAAGAAAATCCAAACTACATTTCTGTGTTTGCATTCATCTGCCCTAGAGGGTTAGAGTGATAAATTGTGAGTGGAATGCATGAATTCACATATTAAAGGTATTCAAGTATAAACTGACACAATCGAGCATGCTGTCTCTGGCTCGGTAAGCACAGAAACAGTATTTAGAAACCTAGAGTGAACCATGACAATAATATGCCAAAAACTGGGTCATTGGAAACTTTGTCTTTAAACTGCAAAGATATGTCTGTCCATTTATTCTAAACTAAATAACTTGATATTATATTCAGATTGCTACTCTCTCAGTGATATTAGGATGAATTAACCACTGAGACCTTAAGTATCTTGCATATGAGAAAATAAGTGCTGTATTAGCAAATAATAACATTTATAGTTTTTTTTTTAAATGTTAGAATTTTTCCAGTCCAGAGTTGCTGCCTCATGACAAAACCGTTCTTCCAAGTTGAAAAGATTTTAGTACATCTTTACACATCTAACAATACTAAGCATAAACACATAATCAATCTCTCCCTGTCTCTCTCTGTCTCTCTCTCTCTCAGATAAACTGAATAGTTTACCCATCTCTGTATTTGTAGATTCCCCCCCTCACCCATTTGAGACAGTTTAAAATGATCACATTTCATTTAGTATATTTTGGATGACCCTAACCCTTACAAATTATATATTACATCAACTTGATTAGCCTTATAAACTGGATACTAAAAAACAATTTTCATTAATAAAGGAACTTTGTTGATGTGTTTTTAAAATTTCATCCTTTTACAATAGCAAATTTTAAATATCCATATTTGGCTATATGTTGTGACAATAGTTAGGTAAAATGACCATATGATATATACATATAATATATATATCTTTTTACATAATATATATATAACACACATATATATATAATCTTTTTAAGAATACAGTTTTAATCTGAGTGGAAATAGATAAAATAGAGACTAAAAAGACAATTACAGAGATCAATAAAACAGCTGATTCTTTGAAAAGATTTTTAAAAATTGGCAAACCTTTAGCTAGACTCAACAAGAAAAACAGAGAGAAGGAACTCAAACAAATGAAATCAGAAATGAATGAGAAGTTACAACTGACACCACAGAAATACAAAGGATCATAAAACTACTATGAACATGCCAAGAAATTGGACAACCTAGAAATCAATACATTCCTAAAAGTTTATAATCTTCCAAGACTGAATCATGAAGAAATAGAAAATTTGACAGACCAATTACTAGTAAGGAAATTGAATCAGTAATAAAAAACTTCCAAACAAACAAAAGTCCAGGAGGATACGGCATCACAGGTGAATTCTACCAAAAAAAGAAGATACAATACCTATCTTTCTCAAAATCTTCAAAAAAAAAAACTAAAGAGGAGGAAAAGCTTCCAAACACATTTTTGAGGCCAGCATTACCTTAATACCAAAACCAGACAAGGACAATATACAAAAAAAGAAAATTACAGGTCAGTGTCCCTGATTAACATAGATTAAAAACTCATCAACAAAATAATAGCAAAGTAAATCAAAAAACACATTAAAATAATCATATGCAATGATCAAGCAGGATTTATTCCAGAGATGCAAGGATGGTTCAACATCTACAAATCAATCAACATGACACACCACATTGATAAAGTGAAGGATAATAATCATATAATTTTCTCAATAGATCAAAAAACTATTGAAAAAATTCAACATCCATTTATGAAAAAAACTCTCAGCAAAGTAAGTATAGAGGTAAAGTACCTAACAGAATAAAGGCCAGGTATGGCAATCCACAGCTAATATCTTATTCAACAGTGTAAAGCTGAAAGCTTTTATAAGATCAAGAACAAGACAAGGATGTATATCTCCCCACTACTTTCCCCACTTTTGTTCAACACAATGTTGGAAGTCACAGTCACAGCATTCAGCAAGAAAAAAGAGAAATAAAAGGCAGGCACATTAGAAAGAAATAAATAAAACTGTCACTATCTGCAGATGGATTATTATATAGGAAACCCAAAAGACTCCACCATTATAGCTAATAAATGAATTCAGTTAAGTTGCAGAATATAAATTAATATACAAAAATCTGTTGCATTTCTGTACACTAATAATGAAGAGGCAGAAGCATAAACCAAGACAAAATCGCATGTACAATCACATCAAAAAGAAAAAATACCTAGGAATAAATTTAACCAGAGGTAAAAGAACTGTACAATGAAAACTCTGACACTGATTAAAGAAATTGCAAACACAAATAAATGGAAAGATATTCCATGATCATGGATTGGAAAAATTAGTATTATAAAAATTTCTATACTACCCATAGCAATCTACATATTCAATGAAATCCCTATCAAAAATTCCAATGACATTTTTTCACAGAACTAAAGCAATAATTCTAAAATTTTTATAGAACCACAAAAGACCCAAAATAACCCCAAACAATCTTGTGACAGAAGAACAAAGCTGGAGGTATAATGATCCCTGATTTCAAACTATACTAAAAATATAAACAAAGTAGTATGATAGCAGCATAAGAACAGAAAGAGACACACTGATAAATAGAATAAACAGCACAGAAATAAACCCACCCACATATGGTCAATTAATCTATGATAAAATAGGTAAAAATACATAATGGGAAAAGGACAATCTCTTCAAATAAATGGTACTGACAACTACATGCAAAAGAATGACACTAGAACACTACCACATGGGGCGCCTGGGTGGCTCAGTCGTTAAGCGTCTGCCTTCGGCTCAGGGCATGATCCCAGCGATCTGGGATCGAGCCCCACATCAGGCTCCTCTGCTGGAAGCCTGCTTCTTCTTCCTCTCCCACCCCCCCTGCTTCTGTTCCCTCTCTCGCTGGCTGTCTCTCTCTCTGTCAAATAAATAAATAAAATCTTTAAAAAAAAAGAAAAAAGAAAAAAAGAACACTACCTTATATCATACACGAAAATTAACTAATGTGGATTAAAAACTTGAATATAAGACCTGAAATTCTAAAACTGCTAGAAGAAAATATAGGTGGTAAGCTACTTGACATCAGTCCTAGCAATACTTTTTTTGATCTGACACCAAAGGCAAGGGAAACAAAAGCAAAATTAAACAAATGGTACCACATTAAACTAAAAAGCTTCTGCATAATGAAGGAAATCATCAACAAAATAAAATGGCACAACCTACTGAATTGGAGAAGATATCTGAAAATCATATCTGATAAGAGGTTAATATCCAACAAGAACTTATACAACTCAAAAACAAAAAAAAATCTGATTACAAATGAGTAGAGGGTCTAAATAGACATTTTTTTCAAAGACGTAAAGATGGCCAACAGGCACATGAAAACATGGGCAGCATCTCTAATTATCAGGGAAACGCAAATCAAATCCACAATGAGATATCACCTCCTACCTGTCAGAAGAGCTATTATTACAAAGACGAGAAATAAAAAGTGTTGGTGAAGATGTAGAAAAAAGGGAAGCTTCATGAACAACCAGTAGGAATGTAAATTAGTGAAGCCAATATGGAAGACTGTGTGGAAGTTCCTCAGAAAAATTAAAAATAGAACTACCATATGATCCAGCAATTCCACTACTGGAAAACAAAAACACTAATTTGAAGAGATATATGCACCCTTATGTTCACTGCAACATTATTTACAATAGGCAAGATATGGAAACATCAGTGTTCATGGATAAAGAAAATGTGTGTATGTGCATATACACACATGTACACACACACGCACACACACACATACACACAATGGAATACCACTCAGCCCTAAAAAGGAATGATATTTTGCCATTTGTGATAACATAGGTGAACCCTGAGGGTATTATGCTAAGTGAAATAAGTCATACAGAGAAAGACAAATACCTCATGATTTCACCAATGTGTGGAGTTTAAGAAACAAAACAAAACACAATCCAGACTCACAGATATAGAGAACAGACTGATGGTTGTCAGGGGTAGGGAAATGAGTGAAGGGAATTAAGAAGTAGAAACTTTCAGTTATAAAATAAATAAGTCATGCAGATGTAATCTACAGCATGGAGAATACAGTCAATAAAGATGTATTAACTTTGCGAGGTGACAAATGGTAACTGGACCTATTATGATGACTACTTCCTAATGTGTACAAATGTCAAATCACTATGCTGTATACCTGAAACTAATATAATATTGTATGCAAATTATACCTCAATAAATAAAAAAACAGACTGTAAAAAAAAGTACAACTTTAAATACCATGATATTTAGAAAAATCTACCAAATATTTTTCTTCTATATAATGGTTAGAATATTAATAGGTTCTGATATATATGGAATATTTTTAGCTATTAATATAATATTTTATTATTTTAATCATTTTTCACCAGTGAACAAGATTGGACAACTAAAGTAATGAAGTATTAAGGATATGTAAGCATATAAGAGTTTTATTTCCACATACTATAAAATTTTACTAATTGTATTGGCTTGGACAAATTATATAACCCCTGTGTGCCATAGGTTCATCCTCTAGGGATAATGTAAGAATATACTACATTGATTTGTGATAATTATATAAGAAAATATCTGTAAAACTTCTCAAATAATAACTTATCTTTAATATAAATCTTATCTTTAAGTTTTTAAACTTTAAAATAAAAAATTATCAGCACATCAAATCACTGTGCAATGTTGAAACGCCCTAACAATAGCTACGCTATACCTCACTCATAGGGTACAACTGTTCCTTAAACTTAACCTTATATTTCAAACATTATTATAAGATTTCTGGACAAATATGTTCTTTTTAAAATGTCTTTTATATGTGCTACCATGGGCAACATAATGCTGGTAAAGCAAATGTTTAATGAATTTCTACTGAAACAGTACATTTTTATACATTTGAAAATTAACAGTGGGTATTATTCTCTTCTTATTTTTCTAAACATGATATACCTCTAATCAATTTCTACTTGATATGTTTTAGTATATGTTTTATTAAAGAAAATATCTTAATATAATAACATTATACAAAAGTATTAAATGCAATTAATAAAACATAAAACCACATCTTTGAGAAAATTCAAAGATGGAATTGTTAAATTATTACTGAGTTTCTAGGAAACAATAAAATACATTCATTATTTTTTTCAGCTTTATTGAGGTGTAGTTAACACATAAAAATTTTATATATTTAATATATACATTTTGATGGTATTGAACATATGCATATACTCATAATACTATCACCACAATGAAGACAGTAAATATATCTACCACCACCAAAATATTTCTGGGTCCACTTTTTCGTGTGTATGATTAACAAGATTTTAAATGTACAATAATACCATACTGTTCATTTATTTTTGATGAATACACATAGCATTAACAGCTAGAACTTGAAATAACTATTTATGAAATGGTTTTGAGAAGTAAGGTGAGATTTTCCAAAGATTAAAAAGTACCAATATTAAAAATATATATGTGTATGGCACTTTCACTTCCAGCCAAGATAAGTCACAGGGACCAGATTTAAAAATCCACCAAAACAGCTAAGACTGCACAAAATATATGAAACAACAGTTCTTAAGTTTTTTGATATCAGGATACAAAGGACAGTGATACCGAGGGACAAAAAAACAAACAAGGTGATTCCAACAATTGTCCTACCTTACAACTGAAAGATCACTTCTAGACCATGGTAAAGGACAGGAGACTGGACAGTCCAGCATACCCCCGAGTACTCCTCCTTATGTACTCAGCAGAGTACTCATTAGTTCATGTGTGTGACTATACTATCTAAGGATGGAGAAAAAAACACGCGAAAGTTGTAGACATATCATTTACTAAGGTTTACTTAAGGCTGAGGCTATCGACTATTCTGAATACTAAAATGGAAAACCTCATAATAGAGTATTAAGTACTTAGAACAGTTTGCAAAAGAAGAGTAAACTTGAAAAAAGCAGCATTAGAAACTACTCAAAATGAAACACACAGAAGAAAAAAATAACTGAAAAAAAATAGAGCATTAGTAACTCATGGGAAAACCAAGAAATCTATACTTTGTAGTTGGAGTCCATAAAAAAGGAGGAGCAGTGCTACCTGTTCCTGACATTTGACATGTTGGCGGGCAGGCATCATGGATCAGGTAATGCAGTTCACTGAGCCAAGTTGGCAGGTTGTGAAGGACTGGGTTCAGGTGGTTAATAGATGTACTAAAAACCTGACAGAAAAGAATTCCAGAAGATTGCTATGGCAACAGCAATACAATGTGCTATAATGGGATTTGTTGGCTTTTTTTGTGAAATTGATCTATATCCCTATTAAAATAATTTCAGAATTTAAAAAGGAAGACAGGAGCAGAAAAATATAATAGTTCATTTTTCCCCAAATTTGATGAAAAGTATAAACCCACAGATTCAAAACACTTAACTAACTTCAAGTGCCAGAGATAAGCAAAGAATCAGACCAAGGCACATCATAATCAAATTGCTTAAAACCAAGGAAAAGGAGAACATCTTAAAACAGCTAAAGGAAAAAAAGAAAAACAAATACAGAGGAACAAAGATAAAGAACAAGCTGATTTATCATCAGAAACAATGCAAGACAGAAGACAATGGATCAACATTTTTAAGTACTGAAAAAGAAAATGTCAACTAATGATTTTTTTACCCAGTAAAAATAACATTCAAAATCAAAAGTAAAATCAAGACATTACATACAAAAGATTTAAAAATTAATTACCAGGCAGACCTTCAGGTATAAAAAGAATAATCTAAATATAAGTATGGACTGGTGCAAGTGAATGAAGAGCCTTAGGAATGAAAAGTATGTGCATAAATATATTTTTCAAATCGAAGGTCGTTAAAACATGATTGACTATTTAAAGAGAAAAATAATGATGTAGTGTGGGGTTATAACATATCGAGAAGAAAAATATACGGCAACAGTAACACACTGGCCATGAGAGGAAAAGTGGGGGAATAATGATTTCAGATTCCTATACTATTTTAAAGTGGTGTAATGTCACTTGAAGGTGGACTCTGATAAGTTAAATATGAATACTATAAGTCCCAAAGCAACCTCTAAAATAATACAACAAAATCGATAAAAAAGTCAACCAAAAGGCAACAAAAAATCAAAACAAATGCTCAATTAATCCAAAAGGAAGCAGAACAAGAGAACAAAGCACGTAGGACAAAGAGAAAAGAAATAGCAGGATAGATTTAAATTCAACCATATCAAAACCACTTTAAATACAAATGATCTTAACCAAATTAAAAGAAAGAAACATTTAGATTGGATTAAGAATTTTTTAATTTTTTTAAAAGATTTTATTTATTTATTTGTCAGAGAGAGAGAGAGAGAGAGAGAGCACAAGCAGGGGGAACAAAAGGGCAGAGGGAGAAGCAGTCTCCCTGCTGAGCAAGGAGCCTGATGCAGGACTTGATCCTAGGGCCCTGGGATCATGACCTAAGCTGAAGGCAGATGCTTTACCGACTGAGCCACCCAGGTATCCCTGGATTAAGATTTTTAAAAAGCAACATCCAACTATATGCTGCCTATAAGACTTATACTTTAAACATAAAAATACAAATATGTTATAATAAAAGAATGGAAAACAAGATACTGTGCTTACACTAATCAAAACAAAACCAGATTAACTATATTAATATCAGGCAAAGTAAATTTCTGAACAAAGATTATTATCTTTCCTGAACAAATTATTATTACCAGATATAGAGAAGGTCATCTCACAGTGATAAAGAGAGGAATGCAAGAGAATGAAACAATTCTAATGTTTAATGACAGATCTGCAAAAACACACACAAAAACAGACTGGACTTCAAAGAGAAAAAGACAATTCTACAATTATAGAAAGAAATTTAAAAACCTCTCTCATCACAATAATTGATCAAACATATATACAGGAATTCAATAAAGATGTAAAAGACTTGAACATCACTATTATCCATATTGACACTATTGATAATTATAAAGCACATCAACTAACAACAGCACAACACACATTCCTGTCAAGTTAAAACAACATTTACCATGACAGACCAATCCTAGGTTAAAATTCTGAGGAACCTAGAAATAAAAGGAAAATGCCTGAACCTGAAAACGCCATGTATGAAAAATCTACAGCTAACATTATACTTAGTGGTGAAGACTGTTAAGATCAGGAACATGTCAAGAATTTTTACTCTCATCACTTCCATTCAGCATTGTCCTAGAGATATTAGCTGATCCAAAAAACCAGGAAAAATGTCATCCAAAATTGAAGAAATAAAATTTTATTTACCAGTAGATGATATGATTATCATCTATGAAGAAAATCCAACAGAATCTACATAAAAGCCACCAGAACTAAAAAGTGTTGGCAAGGTTTCAGGATACAAAGTTGAACAGTAACAGACAAATTGATCAACATCATTAGTCTTTAGAGAAATGCTAATTAAAACCACAATGAGACACTACTATACACATGTTTCAATGTCTAAAATATTTTTTTTTAATGACCACACCAAGTGTTGCTGAAGAAGTAGAACACCTGGAACTCTCATATACTACCAGTGAGCAAGTAAAATGGTATAACTGTTTTGGAAAACAAATTGGCAGTTTCTTAAAAGTTAAACATACATTTATTATATACGAACCAGCTGTTCTACTTCTAAGTCTTTATCCTAAATTTATAAAAGCATATACCCAAAGACTGGAATAATAATGTTCATAGCAGCTTTATTTCTAATAGTTAAAAACTAGAAACAGCCCAAATGCCCAAGAACATATGAATAGTTAAAAAATAAATGTATATTCATATGATGGAATACTACTCAGCAATAAAAAAAATCAATGAACTACTGATAAAACACTGAAATATGGATGCCATAATGTTACAGGTGAGTTAAAGAAGCAAGACCAAAATGGTGCCTATAGTGTTTGATTCCATATATAGAAGTCTAGAAAATGCAAACTAATATAGTGACAAGATAATCAACATTTGCCTGGGGCTGGAGTTTGCAAACAGGAAATGTGGGAGGGAGGAACAACAAAAAAGCAAATGAGAATTGATGTGGGGGAGATAATCATTATCTTGATGGTTATTATGGTTCATATACACATCAAATGTACAAATTTTACAATCTAAATATGTATAGTTTACTGCATGTCATGTATACCATGATAAAGTTGTTAAAATGCATATGCAAATTATTTTGATTGATTCTGTTGGTCATTTATGACTATTGCCAAAATCTTACCATTAAGAGGTAAAAAAAAAAAAAAAACACACAAATGTTACAACTATATTCATCTTATGCAGCATGGCATGAAAGAAAGCATAGCAGAAAAAAAAATAGGAGATCTGTGTTCTAGTTCTGGTTTTGTAATGACTGGCTCACTGACGATGGTTAAATCGCTGAACCACTCAAGTCTTCAGTTTACTCACCTGTAAAGTAAAAGGGCTGTACAAGATCATTGGTCTTCAGCCTTGTCTGGATTTATGGAACATTCTGGAGTTTTAGTTTTTAGGACTGGACAATTGAAGGAATTAAAGAATCTCCAACAAAATTCTTTGTAAATCCTTTTTTCTCTTTCTAATACATTTCAGTTTTGGATAAGACTTTATTCCTTGGTTAGGGTGTGGCAAACCTCTGGGAATTCTAGGCAGTTCTTTATACTTAGAAAGACTGCATAAAGAATAGTCCCTATTAAAGAGGGATGAGGGCTTCCTTTGACAATACTGAAATAACTCTGTATCTCTCTTTTTCAGAAATGAATAAAGGTTGCATTATCTTAAAGCTTAATTATTGGTATTTTTTTACAAATCAAATTGGTATTATTTTTTAAGTCAAAATATTGAATTCCTCTTAGGCCACATTTGAGGAGTTATTTTTCTACCGGAGGTTAAAGTTAAAGTGAAAAACATTTGCCTCACTTTCCCTATCTTTTTGGAAGTTTTATTTGGAAGTGTTCATTTTTTAGCTGATAAAGAAGAGAGAAATTTAGTATTCAGGGAAAATTGTCTCCTAAACTCAAGGTCCACATCCAATTATACCATAGGATACTAGTGCCTTTAGAAATACCAATGAAAATTGATCTTTCTATTCTCTTATTTGGGTTAAAATATTTGGTATCTCTTTTTATAAAAGCCTTCTAAGCAAAATTTTAATATATCTATGACCTTATCTCTGCTTTCAGTAGGTTTGGAATATATTATGAGCTAAATATTTTGTGTATATATAATGTTATCTCCTGCACTATAAGGAAACCAGTGTCTCCTTAATTTATTAATATAATAGTATTTTCAAATTTTAATCTTATTAAAAGTAATTTTAGCCCTTCTTATTGGGAAAATAATTCAGAAAGCAATGAACTCTTCTCTGTGACTAAGCCTCCTTACGTTTGCTTTATTACCTCCAAACACCTCTCACTAACTCTTGCTTTTAATCATGCCTTCAAAAAAACTAAAACTACGGGGACTTCAAAGCTGATGGATTTGGGGTTATTCTCTAAGATTTTGCATTTTTGTTGTGGTTTTGATTTTCATTTCCTTTGTTTGGTTTTATTGTTTGCTTGTGCCTTTTTCCTGTAACTCTTCTCCTGACCCAGTATCAATTTGTCTAAACCCTTCTCATCGGATTGCTCCAATACCGGAAGTGGATGCTATAACAAAAAACAAGCCTTTCATTCTCATATAACCGATTTTGAAAATAGAATGCAAAATAACTGGAAACTAAAGAAAATATTTTCAAAGGAATAAGTCTCTTTGATTAGGAATTCTCCTGATTGGTTACTATGTAACCAAACATTTTGGGTAAGTAGCGCTTCTAAGGTACATTAGGTAGTGGACATGGGCTTTGATAGAACGAGGATCCATCCAGTCCCAGTTCTCCCACGTTCTACTAGCTGAGTAACTTTGGTAAAGCCATTTCATTTCTCAAAATTTTAATGTGGGAGAAATGTTCTGACATCAAAACTTGAGCAAATTATAGCACCTATTCAGAGTGGTTATTGAAAACTTGTATTACCCAATAGTGAAAGCCTTTAAATGATAATTACTATATAATAAACTCTCAATAAATGTTAAATAACAATATTTTTGTTTGTATCTTCAGAACATGGTAACAAGGCTTGTAGTATATAACTGTATTCAGTTTGTATTGGTTGGATGAATTAACTTGTCTTTTTTAGTTTAGATAAACCTGATATAGTCTGGGTTCATTACCATCTCTTTGATATACATATATTATTGATAATCTAGCTCTTCTTTGGGTCAAATTTTCATATACTCACGTTAAGTTTACATTTCTCATCATTCACGCAGCTTTAATATGATTATTTTATACCACCCATTTCCAAGACATACTGAGATCTTAAAGGACTTCTAAAATATCAATTATACAAGATGAAAAAAATTGGGGGCCAATTTAAACCTAGTTTCATAGATATTAACAACTTAGAGAATGTAGAATAAATTTTAATAGCTAAACAGTCTAATTGGTTTAACAGAAAAATAAGATTAACATAAAAAAGGGAGTTGGAAGAATGAGCAAAATATAGAAAAAAAATTAAAAGAAGCAAGAATCTGAAAAATAGTTAAAGAAAAAAGTGCAAGACTCATTTTTTTGAAAAGAAAAATAAGTGTAAATCTGTGCAAAAATTCTGAAAAGCAATGAAAATCTAAATGATAAAAATAATACAAAAGGATTTTGTGAGGGTGTCAACCTCTGCCTGATCTTTTGTCTATATTGTCTACTGCATAATAGAGGTAAATTAGTAAAATTTGCAATTTTGGTTGTTTATTACCCCATTTATAAGTCAAGATTTATGCAAATGTGTTAGATGCTTTTCACATTAGTAGAAATGGGTAGAAAACTGAACTGACCTTGGTATTAACATCTCACAATCTCATTATTTATTCTATTGGCACCTAATTTAATACCAGGACTAAACAGAAGGACATGTCAAACAAGATTTCCAAACAAACAAGATTATGATGATTTATGAACTGCAAATAAATACTTAATTAAATACTTTTAAAAGGAAAGATCCAATTAGAGGAATGTAAGCTCTTCCTCAATGAAGATTTTGATGAAACTGAAAAGAAAAGTGCCCCATCCTTCACATCCCTAGGAGTTGTTTATTTGCTCCTGATAAATTATAACTCTGTGTAAATAATTTTCAAAATAAGTTACATAATACTAATGAGCAAACAAATCAAGCAGTCTGGTAAAATAATACCTTATGCCAGTAGTATGGCATTTTCTTGTTTGGCATACATGTAATCCCATCTCAAAAAACACACTTTAATTAATTAGAATATTGTTATTAATTAAGTAATGTCTTCTTGAATTTGTATGTGTTCTCCCTGCCTAAAATTTCCTCCACCTCCCTCTCCACTCTTTTGACAAATATTCCTACTCATCCTTCAAAATTCTGCCCAGGAGAGTTTACTTTTTTGAAGCACTTGCCTTAGCTTTCTATCACAATTAGGCATTTTTCTGTACAACTGCTCTATTTTATACATGCTCCTATTTTAAATAAATCAATCTTTTTTACTGTTTATGTATTTACATTTCTAGCTCCTCTATAAGACTGTAAGCTCCTTGAGATCAATGAACTTGTCTTTTTCATTTTTGATTCCTCAGAGCCTGACACATACTATCAAATGGTAGTTGAACTGAATATGATATACTGGATTTACACATTGCCTTTTTTGAGATGTTCTCATACTCTTAAAATTCATACATGGGGACAGTGTTAGTAGGCATTATGTTGCTCTGTCATCAGAAGAAAATAGTTAAATATATAATCTTAATTTGTCTAGACTGTGCTAAAGTACATAGAACAAGTTAATATACCTACTAAAACCTTTCTGGTATGAAGGGCTACAGCTTTATGTCTAACATTAAAGAGAACAGTCTTTCTTTCTCTTAACTGAACTGAGATGATCTGAAGCCTCTGTTTGAACTTGGATTAGGATAAGGAAGAGAATGTAGTAAAAAATCCTCTTAGAATATAGAGAAAGTAAGTTGTTGCTAACAGAAAGGGCATAATTAAAGCAGTTTCAACCAGAGCTCTGCTATGTCCCCTCTTTCCCATTCCTTTGGTTCTTGCTACAACAGCCCTAACTCTTAATTTCTTCATCAGGAAGGAATGATGGAAATGAGAGGAAGATCATATGCTCCACAATTTAGGAAAGGATATTTTATGAATGTTCGAGAATGGGAATGGGGAATGGTCACTGAAATTAACTTATCATATAAATGGGGGGGTGGCAAGGGAAGCAGCATTTAAATGGAAGAGAAACTGAAGAAAGTAGCAATTGGCTTAAAAAAAAAAGAAAAGGAAAAGAAAGAAAAATAAACAAATAGACGTGGTAAGGTAAGACACTTATGATGGAGACTGGGATGAGTAGAATCGTCAGACCTCAATGAATCTAACATCTAGTATCCCACTTCTCACATGGAAGAAAGGTAGACAAGAAAAGAGTTAGATTTCTCTTAAAATTAGCAATAGGAGGCTTAAGTCCTAGTATTGCTGACTTTTTAATATAAAATTCTTTAAACAAAAAGAAGCTGTGTGAGAACAGGTATAAGAAGAAGAAAAATCAAGACCTAATTAAGTTAAATTATTCTCATAAATGCTGGGGTTCAAAAGTTTCAGAAAAACTCTGTGATGGTAAAATTTATTCTGTGTACTTAAACTCAATGAGATGGATCTGTGTGTGTATTTAAGTATACATCAATAACACAAGGATCCTGAAAGAAAATTCTAAGAGGATGAGGGTAAAAACCTCGGTTTGTGAGAATAATTCACAACATCTAGATTGACAACAGTTTCTGACCTTGAATTCTGAAACAGAATTAAGAAATGAAACACTATCAGTTTTAAATGAGAACTTTACATCAATTAGTTACTACATTTTAGAATCATTGTTTGACTTTCACAATAAAGGCATATGCAATCAAGAATCATTTAATAAGAGCCTTGAAAAATTAATAGAAATATTACAGAGAGCTATTTTTATAAACAATATATTCTATGATTTATTTTATAATGCTGTAAATTTACTTCTCTTATATAAACATGGATTTACATAAAAATTGAAATTGAAATCTGTCCAAATTTGAACCAGAGAAAACTGTGTCCCTTACAAAAGAGATGCATCTATTTCTTCTGATTTTATGGGTCTTAACAGAAATGAGAACTTTGTCAGACATCACAATACACTTGTGTAGCCATGTGTACCTACACAACAAATCTCACTGGCTTCATCTTTGGTCTGTAAAACCCTCAGTGATACATTGAGAGTACTTAAGACTGTTCTTTGAGGAAGTATTCACATATTTTACCTTTTTTTTAAGCAAGATAATTTAATTATTTAACTCAAAATATAAGAAAATAACTATTTTAGGAATATATGTTGGTCAAAAACTATAAATATCATCTCCCTAAATAGCAAGCCATTTCCCTATGCTTAACCAATTCTCTTTCTTGAGCTTTCAGAAAATTACAACAAAAATATTTTGGTGTTAAATGGTGACCTTCAGCACAAATTGAAAACCTTAACTTTATTCTTAAGCCAAAATATATATTCGCTTCCGGCTAAGGGTTGTTAGAAAAAAATCAACAGCCACACGAAGACCATTTCTAATTTATCATATTTTTAAACAATGACAGAGTGAAACAAACTTGACTTTCTCCCATATATCTATCCTGAATAGCAAACTCTGTGTTAGGAATGGTCAAGAATCCTGCTTGAGTATAGTAGTACAATTAAAGGTAAAACTTTCTCCTTGCCAGATTGTGATGGGTAGGTAACTGCAGTGTTTGACATCAACCATAATACACTTCTAGTGATGTATTATGAATTGTAATTATATATTGCTATTTATTGACCTTCACAGAGGGAAAACAAAAATTTGTTTACTTTGTGTTTACAAACCCCTGGCCAGGAGCCCTAAAGGAATTATGTGTTCATAAAGTGAAGTACTATGTTCTGGAGCAATGCTTATTATTACTTGAATACATAAAACATTTCTATATTTTGCAATGTCCCAAATAGTAAGGCATTTTATCTGTACAGACATTACCACAATATACAAAAAACTCAGCTACAGAAGATGCAACATGAAATCTCAGTGGTACGGTTAAACAAAAAACACAAAGAGTTGAATTACGCACTTCTAAGATGAAGAACACTTTCCCTGGGAATAATAGCTACAAAATCCCTGCTAATCTAAGCAAGAGAGTGTTCTCCCTTTGGAAAATAATCACTGTGTCAAATCTGCTCTAATGTATTAAAAATATGAAGAAAATTAGCTACCCAATCTATACTGGTGACCATAAACAAAATTTAAACAGCATTCAAAAGAAAATAAAACAAACCTATGGAATGGGAGAAGATATTTGCAAATGACATATCAGATAAAGGGCTAGTATCCACAATCTATAAAGAACTTATCAAACTCAACATGCAAAAAACAAATAATCCAGTCAAGAAATGGGTAGAAGACAGGAACAGACACTTCTCCAAAGAAGACATACAAATGGCTAACAGACATATGAAAAAATGCTCCACATCACTTGTCATCAGGGAAATACAAATCAAAACCACAGTGAGATACCATTTCATACCAGTTAGAATGACTAAAATTAACAAGACAGGGAGCAACAAATGTTGGCAAGGATGTGGAGAAAGGGGAACCCTCTTACACTGTTTGTGGGAATACGAACTGGTACAGCCACCCTGGAAAACAGTAGGGAGGTTCCTCAAGGCATTAGAAATTGAGCTACGCTATGACCCAGCAATTGCACTACTGGGTATTTACCCCAAAGATAGAGATATAATGAAAAGAAGGGGCACATGCACCCCAATGTTCATAGCAGCAATGTCCACAATAGCCAAACTGTGGACGGAACTGAGATGTCCTTCAACAGATGAATGGATAAAGAAGATATGGTTCCTATATACAAATACTCAGCCATCGGAAAGGATGAATACCTGTCATTTACATAGACATGGATGAAACTGGAGGGGATTATGCTAAGTGAAATAAGTTGATCAGAGAAAAACAATTATCAAATGGTTTCACTCATAAGTGGAATATAAGAAATAGTGCAGAGGATCATAGGGGAAGGGAGGGAAAACTGAGAAGAAATCAGAGAGAGAGAGAGACAAACCATGAGAGAATCTTGACTCCAGGGAACAAACTGAGGGTTGTGGAAAGGGAGGTGGAGGGGGGAATGGGGTAACTGGGTGATGGGCATTAAGGAGGGCACATGATGGGATGAGCACTGGGTGTTACATGAAACTAATGAATCATCGAACACTACATCAGAAACTAATGATGTACTATATGTTGGCTAACTGAATTTAAATTTTAAAAAAAGCCATCACATACAATCATTCAAATCTTCCTTGGGATTAAACACTAGATATAATCAGACACCATATGTAAAGCACATAGAGAAGAGACTAAGACTTAGCCGGAGTTTGATATCACTGAATTTAAATTTTAAATTTATCAATATGAAAAAAAAAATAACTTCAAAAGCTTCCTATAGAAAGTGTGTGTCAGGGATAACGAAGGAAATAGAAGTGTAAGCTTAGGTTTTATGGCTTTTTTTAAGAAAGAACATCTATGTTATGACTAATATGCATTTAGAATCTATAATTTTATAGGAAGTAGCGATAGGGTCATCTATACTGGAAGAGTATTTGACTTCTTAGGAAAAAGACATATGGAGGGCATATGGGATCACTCCTCATTTTACATTTCTTGGAGCTTTTGTCTAGAAAAGATGACAAATATACATAATAAAATGTTTCACTTTAAAATATCTACTTTACTACATGTTACAAAACATGTAAACTAATGTGATGGACACCTGACATAGTATACTCCTTGGCTGAGTTCTGTAGGAAGTTCCACATGCTCAAACTCTACTTTTACCTCTGTATCTACAAGGTAGAAAAAAGTAGGTTTACATGCTTATATGTGTAAATGCATGTAATCTTCTGGGAAAAATAGTGTAGGTTTCAAGACTTACATCATATAATTTTACTAAAATATTGAGAAAATATTTAAAAGGACTCAAACATTTTTCACAAGCTTGAAAATTGATGAGTATTTTAAAATCTCACTATTGAATGAGATATGTAAAGAAGACTTACTAAAATATTATTTTCACAAAGATACAAAGAATATTCAGTAAAACTGTATAAATTGTATTAGAACAAATTACAAATGAATAAAACATATATCCACAGGATAGTAAAATACTTCTATCTTTGTAAATCAAAAAAGTAAATGTTCTATTTCAATGAAAGTTATAAACCAAACTTATGTACACAATGATGGCAAATATCAAAAAATATTAACTGAAAAAAGTAATTTATATAAATATTGTGTAGTCTATATCACACATATAAAATTTTTAAATGTAAAGTAATAATTATTTGTGATAAATACATATATGGTAAAATAGGTATGAGGAAAAAAGGAGAAAAATGGATCAGGGAGGTGTGAATATTGAGCTTCAAAAGTTTCTTTATGTAATGTTCCTTTTTAAGGAAATCCAATATATTAAAGTGTTGATAACAGAAAAAAAAACCTGGCTGCCTAATATGCACTTTTTTCTTAGATTATTCTCTCTCCTTTTTTTCAATATCATATTTTTTTTAAAAGAACAAAATAATGAGGTTATTGTATAATTTTACTAAATCTAGAAAAACTTTCAGGAAATATATTTCAGATTCATAGAGCTCAGAATTTCAAATAAGCCCTACTTATTCTAGGCTTTCAAAAGCCTGTGATAATTATATTTCCACTAAAAGTCACAATAAGACAAAAGAAAGGAAAAACAGCCACAATACTTGTAAAATGATTTGGAACTAAAGAACTTAATAATGATCATAAATACCAATTGTGTTATATATTACTGAAGTTAATTTTTCTCCAGTCCAGATGGATGTGTTACTAGTTTTCGAATTTTGTCACCCACCATACGGATCAGGAATTTTTGTACAATATCCAGGCCTGTTCCATGATATTCAGGAAGAGGGAACTAAGGAAAGGCTGGATGGTTTTGCTTGAGAACTACAGCACTACTTACTGGGTTCTCTAATACCCCTCTAAATAAAACTGAGTACTTAACTGGCTACATATTCATACCACTGCTTCTTGCCTCTGGAAGAATACCTGTTCACTTTATTATCTTGACCAGACCATATTTGCCTTTTCAATATCTACATCACTATATCACATTGATATAAATGGAGTTATTTTGTGCCTTAGGCCAAATTTCTTGTTCAAACTACTATAACATGGTGAGTACCTTATAGGCCTTAAAGCATTCAGGGCTCCTCCTCAGAGAAACGGAACCAACAGGAGATATATACATACAGTAAGTAATACATACACACACACATATATAGGGTATGGAGAGAGAGAGAGACTGACTAATTAGACTGACTTTAAAGAATTGGCTCACTCATTTATAGAAGCTTAGCAAGTCCAAAATACACTTGGTAGGCCAGAAAGATGAAAACCAATGGGAGAGTTGAGATCTGAGTCCAAAGGTGATATACTGGCAGAACTCCCTCTACTTCATTGAAGATCATTTTTTTCCTATGAAGCCCTTCAACTGATTGGATGGGGCCCACCCACAATATAAAGGATAATTTGCATTATTCAAAGTTTACTGATTTAAATGTTAACTTCATCTAAAAACTGCTTTCACAGAAACATCTATATTAATGTTTGGACAAAATATCCGAGTATCATGACCTATCTACACTGACACATAAAATTAACCATCACTAATGAATATATATTTCAGTTAATACAGAAAAAATCTGGGGTAGGCAAGGTGTATATATTCAAATTTTGGGGAGGACAAAGCTTAATGTTCAAAGAAAAAAGAATAGAAAGGAGAAAAGACAATATAATTATTAACATGGGTAATCAACCAAAACCTAGAATTCTAGAAAGCAAAATAATAAGACTTTTATATATCTTTTTTCATGCAGTGGTACTTCTTACTTTGCGGTTGAAAAGTATGCAGTGGTACTTCTTACTTTGTGGTTGAAAAGTTCATTGTAAGCAGTGTTTAGGGATGGTTTAAACATTAACGTTTAGCACTATATTAAGTTATGCTAATATACAATACACTTAAGAGTGCTCATGTCACAATGCATATTTCACTTAGACTTTGACATACATGTATACTAAATTATTTGTAACAATTATAAAACTTTCCATGTTTATACTTGTGTCATAAGGACCTCTATACTTCTTACAACCTAGGGACTTTAATTTATGCTTTAATTCTTTCTTTATAAAGGTCAAAAATTGGCATATTGTAATATAATAATGTGTGAATAAATCATTTAAATAATAAAAATTGTTTTCAAATATAATATTTCAAATAAAATATTTCAAATATAATATTTCAAATAAAGCAACTGCTTTAAAATTAATGGTCCTGAAATAAAAAGTGCTTCAGTTCCAAAACAGAAGCTGAAATCACTGGAATTAAAACAACAGCATCAGTCTGCTATTATAGTTCTTTAACTGACAAGCGCATGAAGCAAAGGAATCATATAGTTTCTTCCAATATCCTTCAAAGGTACTTTATTCACATTTCTGGCATAACACTTATCACATGGATTTTTTTTTCTTAGATATTTATATTTCTATCTTATCCAATGGATTTTGAACTCTGTGGCCTCTGAATTTCCGAAACACTAGGTACAGACCCAGACACATAGAAAACTTCTCAATACAGGTCTCATAAGTGAATAAAATGAATTAAATGATAATTACATTTACCTGAAACTCTCCATGCTCCATAGAGAAGTAAAAATTAATTAAAATTATTGATGTATGAAACACAGAAATCATTCAATCTAGGGAATCTACTGTAATGGGGATTTTAATACATAATAAAACAGAAGACAAAAATACAAAAAACAGTGGTACTTTGCACACTAGGCCTCTCCTTCTTTCCAGGCAGTTCCTAAAGAGACTCTGTGAACCACTGTGACTCCCCAGAGAAGTTTAAAAATTACCATTAAAGACTAATTACGAAATTATGCAGATAAGGTTTTTGAGGTAGAATATATTTAGATGAATTGACCAAGGTCACAGATTAATTCAGTGACTGACCCAGGAGTAGCACTTGAGTCATCTGATTCACTGGTTCATCTGCCATCACCACGCATATCATAAAGACTAATAGTTTTGGAAAATTTTACTTCCCTAAGAGTTTATTTTGGGAATAAAATGAACAAAAATTTAAAGATACGAACATTTCACTCTCATGCTAAAATGAAGATATGATCATTTTTAGCCAGGAGAACTTTTTGGCATAGTAGAAATATACCAATTAGGTTGAAAGGAAAGTACTTCCAGCTATTTCTAACCACATAGTTCATGCCTGATTCCATCATTTCCCTTAATGTTATCACCTCATAGTGAGAAATAGCTTCATTTATTCTAGATGTTGAAATTATTTGCAAAAACAATGTTACAAAGGCAGAAATATTATTTTTATTTCAAAGCAGTAAAAATTTGTAGTAGATAAATTTCTTTAAGGTAGAGGGGCAAAAGTTTAAGACAAAACCCTACATACCAATTAACACAGGCTCATCCCAATTAAATTTTGGATATACTTTCTTTTACATTCTCTCCTTAATATATATTCTTATACCTTCTCTCAGAAGAAAATGTCACATTTCTTGAGAAACTCAGGTAAAGATTCACATCAATCTGAATTTAGAAACTACCTGTATAATACTCCTAGCCCAAAACTGATGCTCAATAAATTATTGTGGAAAAAAAATTTAAATGAATGAATAAGTAAATGAATACTAAATTATACTTTCTCTGTAATAAGACAGTTCTTCTTCAAGTCAGCTAAATACTCAACTTGATTTGTGTATGTGGATGAAGCCTGCATTCTCTTGATGCATATGAAAGTAATGTATTTTCCCTTTACATATTTATTTATTCATTCTAGGTATATTTACTATGCAAGGCACTGAGCTAAAAACCTGAGATATAATCCCCACCTTCAAGTTCCTTATAATCTAGCAGATAGACATAAATAATGCAATGGAAAATGTGACAAGTGCTATAAAAAAAGAATAGTTAATATATCATAGAGAATTCTTTGATGAAGAAAAGACAGGGATAGGGAAGAGCGCATGGAGTTCAAGTCATTTGAACTTGGTTTTAAAGAATAGTCAGAAATTGAGGTAATAAACAGGAAGAAGAGAAAATAAAAACAGGGGGAACCATGTGAACAAGCCTGAAGGTAAAACACAGAATATATGCAGAATACAGTCTGGTTGCAGGAGGTAGGGAAAAAAAACACTAGAAAGACAAGTTAAAGACAGGAAGATGTATTAGTGCCTAATATATAAAGAAGAAGAAAATTATTGAAGGATTTAGGCCCAAATCTTGCCTAACATACCTGTGATTTAAAACAACAATTTGTCTAATCTAATTAGAGGGAGAAAATATAGAAAACAGGATGACTACTTAGGGGGTTATCATAACAAGCCAGGAAAGAGGTAATGAGAAATAAACTTGTATTTCCTATTAATGTATAGTACTTTACATATTGCTTTAATTTACATATTGTTTGTTATCCCACACATAAAGTATAACTGTTAATACATGACATAGATCCCTGAAGTGACACACATATTTGATCCTTTGTTTTATTTTTTTTAAGATTTATTTAATTAGGGGGGGAGAGGGAGAGAGAGACTCCTCAAGCAGGCTGCCCGCTAAGAGCAGAGCCCCATGTGGGGCTCAATCCCCCTGAGATCATGACCTGAGCCAAAATCAAGCTGGACCCTTAACTGAGCCACCCAGGTGCCCCTGATCCTTTGTTTTAGAGCCACACCTCATATACCTTTTCTTATTCATTAATGCAAATGACTTTGAGTCCTCTTTTTTCTCCAAATTGCAACCTCTACACTATCTAATGCATTCAGTAGACACCAATATTGCACGTTTGAATTTAGTGGAAAGAAAACCTCTTAATGATTAAACTCTACTAGTCTCTCATAAGATATTACTTCTAAAATAGATTCCATGGCTAAAACAAAAACACATAAGAAACAACAAAAGTTGGTGATGATGTGAAGAAAGAAGAACCACCATACACTGTTAGTGGGAATGCAAACTGGTGCAGTCACTGTGGAAGACAGTATGGAGCCTCCTCAAAAAATTAAAAATAGAGGGGCACCTGGGTAGCGCAGTCGTTAAGCGTCTGCCTTCGGCTCAGGGCGTGATCCTGGCGTTCTAGGATCCAGTCCCACATCGGGCTCCTCGGCTGGGAGCCTGCTTCTTCCTCTCCCTCTCCCCTGCTGTGTTCCCTCTCTTGCTGGCTGTCTCTCTGTCACATAAATAAATAAAATCTTTAAAAAAAAAAATTAAAAATAGAACTACCCCATGACCTGATAAATGCACTCCTGGGTATTTACCCAAAATATAGGAAAACAAAAATTCAAAGGGATATGTGCACCATACGCTTACTGCTGCATTATTTACAATAGTCAAGATATGGAAGCAACTCAAATGTCCATCAATATTATTCAGCCATAAAAAAGAATGAGAAAGGGTGAGCCTGGGTGGCTCAGTCGGTTAAGTGTCTGCCTTCAGCTCAGGTCATGATCCCGGGTCCTGGGATCAAGCCCTGCATCAGGCTCCTTGAGAGTCTGCTTCTCCCTCTACCCTTGCCCCTGCTCAAGATCAATCGATCTCTCTCTCTCTCTCTAATAAATAAAAATATTTTTTAAAAAATGAAAAAAGGGGTGCCTGGGTGGCACAGCGGTTAGGCGTCTGCCTTCGGCTCAGGGCGTGATCCTGGCGTTGTGGGATCGAGCCCCACATCAGGCTCTTCCGCTATGAGCCTGTTTCTTCCTCTCCCACTCCCCCTGCTTGTGTTCCCTCTCTCGCTGGCTGTCTCTATCTCTGTCGAATGAATAAATAAAATCTTTAAAAAAAAAAAAAATAAAAAAATAAAATAAAAATAAAAAATGAAAAAAAGAATGAAATCGCCATTTGCAGTAAGATGGATAGATCTACAGACCATAATACTAAGTGAAATAAGCCAGTCAAAGAAAGACAAATGCCATATGATTTCACTTATACGTGGAATTTAAGAAACAAAACAAAAAAGCAAAGGTGGGGAGGGGAGTAGAGACAAACCAAGAAATAGACTCTTAACTATAGAGAACAAACTGATGGTTACAGAGGGGACAGGGGGTTGGGTGAAATAGGTGAAGGGGATTGAGAGTACACTTAGCCTGATGAGCACTGGGAGATACATGGAATTATCGAATCACTATATTGCATACCTGAAACTAATATAACATGTATGTTAACTACATTGGAATTAAAATTTTAAGAAATAAATTAATTAAATAAATCCAAACTGATATGTAAAGCTATTTAAGATTTTTCCTTGTAGAACTGGATGTTAATACCAAATTTCTCATGGGAGTGTGATTTCCCATTCTTATAGAGCCATAATACCTTTCCTAAATATTATGGAAAAAATGTAATTCCCAGTACCCACTGTGTAATATTTCATATAAGTCTCTAAAGTGAGTGTATTTTAGATTGTTTATTTTTCCCTACTCATTTCCCAAAATGCTAGATGGATTTTTTTTCTAGGAGAGCTGCCAAAAAGTTCATTGTATTGCTTCCACTGAGAAACACCTTTAGCACTTTACAAAGAAAACTTTTCATTGTAATATACTTTAGGAACTTGGAAAGATGAGAGAAAGTTCTAAATTTCTGATGTATCATCCACCAACTGATGTTAACTTATTTCCAAATAAGTGATCTATACAAATGATATGATCTTTATAAAACTGTTCATTAAGAACTTTTTTTAAATGTATAATGTGGCAACAGTTTGTCTTTTCCTAAAAAGAAAAATCTCTGTGATTTAATCAAGAATATCACATGCATATTGAGATCATATAATTTACTATTACACTCTGGTATCAAACAGTGACCTAAAGTTTAATAAGCTCCCCACATACAACAAAATTCACCTTAAGTTTCCTCTTATGGGCTAGAAGAGGACACACTGAGAGACCTTCTACTCTTTTCTACAGTCTCACTACCCAGGTCATTAGTGCTTGCTTTTAGAGCCCCAGTCACAGTGGTCTCTTATTTCCTGAAGCATGTGTTCCTCCCCATTTCAGGATGTTCCCATATTCTATTCCTTCTGATGGGAACACTCTTTCCCCACTGTATTCATTGATGCTGTCTCCTCATTCTCCAGACTTCTCCTCTACATCACTCCTTCAAGACACCTCCCCAGACCCAACTCTAGGCCTAGTACCCAGATTATAGGCTCTCCTGACACCTTGTACTTTTCCTCCCTACATTCTTTTCAGTTGCAATCAAATAATCAATTCCAGAGTGGACTGTTTGAGAGATATAAGAGTATTAGAAAATAAGTTTTTTGATGAATATAAGAATACTGAAATGCAACTTTTGCAAAAGCAGGGAAATGTCTCTATTTTTCACCTAGCACTTATTAGGCAAGAAGTATTTTGCCTCTAAAAGTCAGTGAATCTTTACTGGATAAATGCATTAAAATATTACTCCAAATTACTAAAAAATTAGAAGTATTATTTTTTTCTTACACATAAATTCCAGTGCCCCTCAAAGTGATGAGCTCTATTATAGTCAGTTGTTCCACTGACTATAATTGAGAAATAATTTCCCTTAAAATTGTTTTAATTAATTGAGATTTAACATATTACTATAAAAAGTAGCACTTATTTTCATTCCTCGATCATGAAGTTATAAAATATTGATGGCTAGAAGCACAACAGAATCTCTACCATACAGGAAACATATATATTAGATGACATTTAGAAGTCAATATTTTAGAAAGGATTTATTTTTTAATACTATAGTTCTGCTTCTTGTGAGTTTTTGGGTAACAGAAAAAAATGTGAATAATTGAAAAGTAATTCAGAGACATTGTAGAAGTGCAGATTTAATATGAATGTTCCCCATGGTATATGAAACTACAGCATTCGTGTGTACATAAGATTCTCATAACATTTTTCAGAGATAAACATAATGGATTTTTAGTTATGCTTATGTTTCATTTTACCAATAAAACTGTATGTATATGGAGAATCAATAGTTAGGTTCTTAAAGTTTGAAAAATTTTATATCAAGAGACCTATAAGGTATTGGCCAAATTTAGTATTGTGCTTAATACGCACTTCCACCAACCTAGGTGCTCTTCTTCATATTCCTCTCTCTGTACCACATGAATAACAGAATTAGGAAATCAAGTGACCACCAAGAGGAAAAAGATACAAATGTTATTATTCTGTCATTGTTTAAGGTATGAAAAAACATTTTCTATGATTTATCTAAAGGCATTCAAGTTTCATTAATACTAACGGAACAAACAGCATGTAATTTATTATCAATCATATTTCTCAAAAAAAAGTCACACCATTTATACACACTTTTGTAGCACTGTGATAGAGTGCTATTTCACTTAAACACTAGAAGGTATTTCTGAGAAATCTAATTATGTTTTGGCTGTGGCCAAAGTGTGCATCCTGTGGTTTAGTGAACATATATTTGCAATTATATTCAGTTTTGTAATATTGTCTTTGCCCATAATCATTATTTTAATTTCACTAAACAAGAAACAGTAGTCTTGATTTTTGCAAGAGTAGTATAATTTAGCTTTCCAAAGTTATGGAGTATTAAAAAAAGAATCCCATACATAGCTTAAATATTTTCTACTTGTAAAAGAAGACAAACCTCTGAGAGAAAATTCAAAGATAACCTGTAGCTTTTCTTTTCTGGACACTAAAAATCATTCAAAACAACTAGGTAACGATCTTCAACAATACACCCAACGGGCAAATTACTTGTGTCTTTGTATCTTCTTATATAGGAGATAATAATACTTGGGAATTTTAATATATAAGTGAAAAAATTCCTAAAAATTGGGAATTCTAATAATGTGATGTCTATGATTCTGATAATGTGATGCCAGGACTTACAACTCCAGAATACCTTCACCTGAACATATATAAATGAAGATATTTTAAGATATTTATTAATAATTCATTGGGGGAAATAAATATGTTTGTGTGTCTGTGTATATACATACATACATATATATATATATATATATATATATTTGCATGTATGTATTTTGTGGTGTCCATGAAAATGCATCTCTCCCATTCACCTCCCCAAATTTTCTAAGACCTCTGCTGTATCTAAAATTCTGCCAATCCAACCCTTTTATTTCTTTCTCTCCTCCCTTCCCGTATTTCTGCCCAGGGATCAGATCTGCATTACTGTTTGTGACTCTCCCTGCCTTCTTTGGACTCTTCCCCTTCTTTCCTCATAGACAGACATTCGCCTAATATATCTCTGCATAACTAATTCTGAAATGGCATTTGTTTTTCAGAGGACAAGATCTAATATACATATGCATATACATAATCACATGTACCACATATTCATAGGTAGATAGAAACAGAGATAAATAAATGTACAGGTATGTATATGTGTATATGCATATGTGTGTGTGTGTATGCAATCATATGAATGAGTAGGGGACAAGTGACAAAATATGATAGGAATAAGTACTTCCATATATATAAGTTTTTCTTACACATTCTGGTTATGTGTACTATTCTCATTTTTATGCCTAAATTGACACAAAACACTTCATTAAAGCTTGGATTAGCAATATGTAGATTAACAATATGTAAATTTGCTAACCAAAGCATGATAGTAAGGCAATGTTGGTACTAGTAACAGAGAGAATTTTCAGATGTGCTACAAAAGACAATTATACAGCATAAGCATTATTATTTCTATTAAAACTTTCACTTCTAGGGTATCTATGTTTGGTAGCCAAGAATATAAAAGTAAGTTTGTACTATTATAAAGTCCATGAAAGAAAATTATATCTGTCTTTGTACTGCTGTGTTAAGAGTTATGAGAGTTAAGAATGAATAATGTATGATGAATAAATGAATGAGTGAATGAATGAATGAATGAATGAATGAATATAGAGAAATTCAATCATGACTAGCAAAAGCCTCACGTCTATAGAACAACATGTGTTTTTAACTAAGAAAACAGAATACAAGGTAGCCTAATTCTGGCTTTGCATCGGTGCTTCATCTCTGGTTATAATAAACTCCAAATACTTCCAACTCATCTTCTAGACCTTCTGAAGCCTAATTTTCGAGGTTCACTTTAAAATAAATACTTAGACTAGTCTTACATTTGGGCCAAGTAGAATTATTCTTTATACTCTTCTATACCTGAGTTTCCATGAATTAACTCTCAGTCTTTTCTCAGTCTGGGATGTTCCAAATTCTCAGTAAGAGTCATCACTTAAGCCTGGGATCAAAGCTGAACTTCTGTATGAAGCATTCATCCCTATATTTACTGAAATGGATTTTCCTTCTTTATAACACTAACAGTATTTGCCTCACTTTTAAAAACATATTTATCAAATTCTTTATTTTGACGTAATTTATTATTTCTACCCTATACACATCCATAAAAAAATTGAGAAGTTACTGCACCTTACTGCAGCTCTGTTGCATGTGTGTGCCTGCACACTGTAAATGATTTATAGACTCTAAAAAGTTGTAAATGCCTGGTGGCCAAATCATTTATCTCACTCAGTTTTATCTTTCAAAATACTGGCCTCAGCTTTTCCCTATCTTCAAACCTCTAGATGAATCCTTCCTAAATCCAGAGTGAATCTAGACAAATTTGATGGTGTAATAAATATCAATACTTAGAAAAACCTATTTTCATGACACACCCAGAATCCATCAGTCTGACTCAAATACTTATTGTCTAATTCCCCATAGGTACTATGATCTGGACCACTGTTCCTTCTTTCACTGTCAGCTCCAAAGTGAGGTCACTCTCCCCAAATCAAGCCCATCTCTCTAACTCTAAGCCAGGACTTTTAACTCCAGAATACCTTCACCTGAACATATATAAATTATATTACTTGGCAATCACAAAATTAGATGTATGGGTGCTGAATATATCTTTGTTAGATATTTATGTGTGGACTGAACATAAACAGATCAGATACCTCATTTGAATGGTCACACTAATCAATTTAAATTTTTACATAAATATTTCATTTTCTCACTTTCAATTTTACAGAAATATTTTTCACACATAAAAACATGATTGACAGGTCAAAATAAAGAAAAAAATATTTATGGAAGATTGTTCAGAAAAGTACCATTAAGATAGTATTAAAAAGTAAAGGTACTACACCAAGAGCAAAAAAGATCAAATAAGCAAAAATGGTTTCATTGAGCTAAAACTCTGCCATCAAAGCTTACTTCTGAGCAACAGTTTAAAGCAAAACAAAAGTGAAGCTGAAAAGATAGAGAATATACTACAACCAAAGAGCAACGGAACACAACTCAATGAGCACTGAAAATCAATGAAGGAAAACTGGTCTGTCCCTGAAAAGGAGCGAGGTGAAAATGGACCATTTTTGCCTTCATTGATTTTCACTGCTTATTGAGTTGTGTTCATCTGTTCTTTTGAGGTCATATCATTTTCTTTCTTACTTCTTTTTCAACTCCTAAGCAAGCCTTTTGACAGTCCTACAGATATTATGAGGATATACTTAATGACTTCTTACATTCTATTGCAGGAAATCCATCCATTTATTCTACAATTATAGATTCTGCACCTATTACATGTGAGGCACCAAGATAGCACCTCAGAAGATCAAAGAATAAGACATTATTTGAATACGACATCATTGATGAAGTCTAGTGTGCATGTGTGTGTGTGTGTGTGTGTGTGTGTGTGTGTGTGTTTAATGACTCTGAAACTACTTTATCTTCCAGTATGAGAGGAACTTAACTTTTGCTTCTAAGGAACAGTGACCAAACTTAGCAAAGTTGAAAACAAAGCTGAAATTATTTTTTGTATGTGACATATTTGATACCCAATGATGGAAGATTAAAAACTCTCAATCAAGATGAATTATGTTTTACATGCTCTTACTGTTAGCCAAGATCCTAATTTTCTTTTAATCTAATTGCTTTCTCTGAGACTCAAAGTCAGCTTTGATCCAGAGGCTTTGATGAAGATACTTTCCCATAAGAAAGTGCCTTTTCTCACTGCCTAAATTATTCCCACTTACCTGTTGAACTATAAAACTGTGACTTATAAAATGAAATGTAATGGTAAGAAGGAGTTAATGAAACATCTATGGATTTCTGACTGTTCTGAAATATAAACAAATTTGGCTTAAATTATACACACCAGCAAGAAAAGATAGATCATATTACAAATAAAATCTTGAATATAATACATCAGTAAAAATAAAACTAAACAGAAATAGTATTTTTGCAGTTATGACAGGTAAGCTTACTATTTTATAAAGGGCCTATATAATGATCAGAAAAATACTAAATTTCCTAAAAAAGGAAAAGTACATCCAAAGAAATTTTGTGCAAAAGAAATATACATGGATTTCCCACATATGGAAAAACTTTGTTTTAACTCCACTAATCCCCACTAACCCAATAATTTGTATTTTACATAAATATGAGAAACAATGAAAGGTAATTTTTCACAACATTATAAAAAATGAGCAACAAAGACTAATAAGTTTGTGAATTGGATGTTCACCTATCTTTCTGCTAGCACTGTGAGTTATGTAATTTTGTATTATGAAACAAAAAAACTTAAAATTGTCTAGCCTCTACAATCATAATAATCCCACTTCTGGTTATCTATCCTAAGGAAATAGTCCAAAATATTATTTTAAATCATAGATCTCTTAAACAGTTCTACATATAATAATAAAACCTAAAAGCAAGCTATATATAATATATAATTGTAAGAAAAATCATATTATTCAATAAAATACTACACAATAATTACAATTATATTTATGACTATTAGGTAATAATGTGGAAAATGTTTATAATAAAAATGTCAGTTGATGCAGGGAGATTATATATTACATGACCAGTATGACTGAAATAATCTTTACAAATAAATATCATAGAATAAAGAAATGGAAGCTGAGGCTCCAGAATGTTGGCAGTGGATGAGGTTGAATAATGAGATTGAAAGTGATACCTATCATTTTAAATTGAAAATCTTCTTGGTATTAATTCAAGTGTTTTAATAAAATATTGAAATGCATTTATACTGGTTTTCATTCAAATTATCTCACACAATTTTTACTACAACTTCCATTTTATTTAAGTAATTGTATTTATTTTAGGAATTTCTCATTTTTAAATTTCTCTTCCGTTCATGTAAATTTTTTTTAGATGCTAGTCTTCATACTGGATTAATTAGTAATGTATCATTTCTCTAACTAGTCTGTTTATAATTTGGTTGGGATATAATAAAGCAAACCTCCTTTAAAGCCAATTATTTTACTAAAACTTAAAATCAATATTGCTATTCCTCAGAGAAGCCTTATCTAAACACATCTGTACATTGGTCATTCCGTGTAAATTTACTTGGCCATGAGGTCTCAAATGTGAGAAATGCAATATTATTTGATTATTTTCCAACATGAAATTAAGTGCTGTGAGAGCCAGCTATTTATAAAGCAAAGATGGGAAAATAATAGGACTGTGTGGGCTGGTAAAAATGGCAACTACTACTTGGTTTGGAAAATAAATATAAAGGGACTCTAGTGAGACTCAAAAGAGCACTTGACACCCTTGAGCTGATTTTCACTCACACAGATGTACACAATCTGCCATTAGCTGGTCTGCCAACAGTTTGCCTTGGGAGGTATTTTCATAGACATTTCTAAAGATAATATTATTTTCTTTTTTCCCTCTAAGGGGTCTTAACCCTTTACTTTATTGGACTAGCTTCCTCACTAGCAGAAGGAAACCACGTCAACAAAGCAAATCTATTTTTGAGGTTTTGAGGTAACATATTAATATATATATAAACTGGAATATATTTTTATGTAAAGTTATTGTTTTACAATCTCAATGCATTACTGTCTAAACTTTTTTATTTATGATTGCTTTTAAGTACTGAATATATCAATTATTATAGCGTCTTATTTAAAGAAATTAACTAATAAACATAATTTTAAGGTTTAAGTATGGTAATCTTATTCAGTGTTTCCCAACCTTACTGGCTACCTAAAATGTTTTAAAAAAATAAACAAATGGTACAATATTCTCAGGCTTTATACCAGATCTGATGAATAGAATCCAAAAACAGTACAGGAGCAAATATATGGTCTGCATTAATTTAAAGGTAACAGGCAAAACTTGAGAATCTCTGTTCTAATCATTCATGCAGAGATTTCTATTCTCTGCATTTTACGTAAGTGGTCCATCACCCCAGGCAAGGTGTTGAAGTAGAACAGACTAAAGATTTAACAGTTATAGGTAAGTTTCCCATGAGTCAGGTGAATACATAAAATGTAGCTGGGCTACAGACACTAAATGCTAAGTGAAGAGATTCCGCCAAACAAGGTGCTATTGGGTGTACAGCTAACAATTTGCTCTAATGAAGGTTAGCTTATATTCAGACTGGATCTCCCATATCAGGGAATTCTACAGTGGGCTTTTCCAAAGGTTTCAGATATGAGGCCCACGAGAGAGCACACAGAAGTTAGCGAAGTAAAGAAAGAAGAGCAGCAACTGTTGAATAAACATACAGTTAGCACTTTTTGCCCTCTCTTCTCTGATCTGACATATTGAAGCATTTATACCTTAAAAAGGAAGAGGAGGACATTGATCTTGGAATCAGCCCATGATCCACTTCCTCTTCTCTCCCAGCTATCATTGCCTCAGTTTAAGGCCACACAGGGGAGAGGGGAGAATATACGAGTTAGATAAAATTTGAGATCAGAGTTTTAACTGAATTTTAAAAGCAAAATGGATTAGAAAAAAATAAAAATGTATACCTATGGCAGTATAGCATGGAAAATGATTACCAGAGCTGAAAATATTAATTGGAAAAAGAATTCAGAATTAGTCCCTAACCAAAGCGAGACTATTGTATTAAATCAGGTACAACATATTAATGCCGCCCATCTAAAATCAGGTTTACATTTATGAGAACCACACCACAGTGGGGCTAGGCTCTACTAAAATCCCTAAGACTTTTTCATATGGCTTGTTCCTGAGTCAGCTCTTCTTTATACTGTACTTGTTTCATGGTTTATTGGCGTCAAGCACAGCACCTTATATTTACTCTACCCCCGCTTATTTGTAGTAGAATTTCTCCCATTGCTCCTTTTGTATCTCAAATGTGTCACTTAGAATATCACCTTTTTATCTCTCTCAGCTTGAGTGGCAAGTTTGATACAGCTTGCCTCAGTATCTGCACAGCTGATAAATTTTTGAACTGGGTGATGGTCATTAAGGAAGTCATGCGATGTAATGAGCACTGGGTATTATATAAGACTGATGAATCACTGGCCTGTACCTCTGAAACCAGTAATACATTATATGCTGATTAATTGAATTTAAAATAAAACAACGTTTAAAAAAATTTGAACATAAGATAAGGTTCAGGCAAGAACCCTAAAGCTTCTAACAGGAGTCTTCCTTCACTTTTCCAGGCATACCTGGTTTTATTGAGCTTTGCACTTTTTTTTACACTTTTTTTACACTTCATAGATACTGTTTTTTTTTTTTTAAACAAATTGAAAGTCTGTGTTAACCCTGTGTGAAGCTACTCTATCAACGTCATTTTTCCAACAGCATTTGCCCACTTCGTGTCTCTGTGTCACATTTCAGTAAGTCCCACAATATTTCAAACTCTTTCATTATCATTATATTTTTATGGTAATTTGTAATCAGTGATCTTTGTTGTCACTACTGTAATTGTTTTGAATGAAGAGTGCCTGTATAAGCATGTGAACCTAACTGATAAATGTGTGTGTTCTGCATGTTCTATCATTCAGCTGTTCCCCTCCTCCTTGGACCTCCCTATTGCCTGAGACACACCAATATTGAAATTAGGATGGTTAATAACCCTAGAATGCTCTCTATGTGTTCAAAAGAAAGGAAGAATCATACATCTATCACTTCAAATCAAAAGCTAGAAATGATTAAGCTTAGTGAGGAAAGCAGGTTGCAAGCCTTTTGCATGAAACAGTCAAGTTGTGAATGCAAAGGGAAAGTCCCTGAAGGAAATTAAAAGTGCTACTCTGGTGAACACATAAATGGTAAGAAAGCAAAATAGTCTTATTGGTGATATGGCGAAAATTTGAATGTTTGGATAGATAACCACGCCAGCCATAACATTCTCTTAAGCCAAAGCCTAATCCAGAGCCTGGACCTAATTCTCTTCAATTCTATGAAGGCTGAGAGAGGTAAGGAAGCTGCGGAAGAAACGTTTGAAGCTAGCAGAGCTTGATTCATGAGGTTTAAGAAAAAAAGCCGTCATCATAACATCAAAGTGCAAAGTGAAGCACAAAGTGTTGGTATGGAAAGCTTCACCATGTTATCCAGTAGATCTAGCTAAGATAATTAATGAAGGTGACAACAGATTTCCAATGAAGATGAAAAAGTCTTCTACTAGAAGAAGATGTAATCTAGGACTTTAAGAGCTAGGCAGAAGTCAATGCCTTGCTTTAAAGCTTCAAAGGACAGGCTGACTCTCTTGTTAGGGGCTAATGCAGCTGGTGACTTTAAGTAAGCCAGCATTCTAACCATTTCAAAAATCCTAGGATCCTCAAGAATTATGCTAAGCCTACTCTGCCTATACTGTATAAATGAAACAAGAAGGTCTGGATAGTAGCACATCTGTTTACAACATGGTCTACTGAATATTTTAAGCCCACTGCTAAGACCTACTGCTCAGAGAAAAGATTCCTTTCAAAACTTGACTGATTACTGACAATTCACCTGGTCTCCCAAGAGCTCTAAAGGAGATGTACAATGAGATTGATGTTGTTTTCATGCCTGCTAACACAACATCTATTCTTTAGTCTATGGATCAAAGAGTAATTTCAACTTTCAAATCTTATTATTTAAGAAACACACTTTGTAAGGCTACAGCTGTCATAGTGATTCCTCTCATGGAACTGGGCAAAGTCAACTGAAAACTTTCAAAAAAGATTTACCATTCTAGATGCTATTAAGGACATTCATGATTCATTGGAAGAGGTCAAAATATCAGTACTAACAGGAGTTTGGAAGAACTTGATGCCAACCCTCATGAATGACTCTGAGGGGTTCAAGACTTCAGTGCAGGAAGTAAGTGCAGATGTAGCAGATAGCAAGGCAATTAGAATCCAAAGAGGACCATGAAGATGTGACTGGATTGCTGCAATCTCATGATAAAACCTTAACAGACAAGGAGGTGCTTCTTATGGATGAGCAAAAAAAGTGGTCTCTTAAGATGGAATCTACTCCTGGTGAAGATGCTGTGAAGACTGTTGAAATGATACCAAAGATTTAGAATATATTACATGAACTTACTTGACAAAGTAGCAACAGTGTTCGAGAGTATTGAGCCCAATTTTGAAAGAAGTTCTACTGTGGGTACAATGTTTTAAAACTGCATTGCCTGCTAATAGAGAAATCATTCATGAAAGAAATCTATGAGGCAAACTTCATTGTGGTCCTATTTTTTAAATTTTTTTTTTAAATTTATTTGACACAGAGAGAGAGCACAAGCAGGGGGAGCAGCAGAGGAAGAGGGAGAAGCAGGTTCTGCGCCAAGCACAGAGCCCGATGCGGGACTCGATCCAAGGACCCTGGGATATGACCTGAGCCAAAGGCAGATGCTTAACTGACTGAGCCACCCAGGCATTGCAGTCCTATTTTAAGAAACTGCCACAGTCACTCTAGCCTTCAGTAACCACCATCCTGGTCAGCAGCCATCAGCATCAAGGCAAGACCCTCTACCAGCAAAAAGATTACAACTCAATGAAAGCTCAGACGGTGGTCGGCATTTTTTCTCAATAGTGTTTTTTAATTAAGGTATGTACACTGGGTTTTTTTTTAGACATAATGCTACTGCACACTTAATAGACAACAGTATAAATAAAACTTTTACATGCACTGGAAAACCAAAAAATTCATTTGACTTACTCTATTCTGGTGGTCTGAAACCAAATCTGCATGTCCCTGAGGTATGCCTGTATATGTTGATATGATATAAAAGCAAAGATTTCTATGATATTCCATCACTTTCAATTGATTGGTATGTAACACTGCAGGTAAAAACCTGGATTCTAGAGCCAGACAGCTTGGGATTCAAATTACCCAAATTACTCATGCTAGCCTGAGTTTTTATAATGAAAAAAAAAATAGTATCACCTTCTCCATAGAACTATTGACAAGATAAGATCAAATGAGTTAAATATGAAATACTTAGGAGAGTATCAGGCACATAATAAGCCTTACATAAATATTAAGTATTTTTCAGCAATTATGTCTTGCTGAAGTCCAGACACATGATGATGGCCACAGTTGCCTAATAACCATAATCCTATCATAAACAAACAAACACATTAACAAGGCATAATCTGATATAACTTACATTTTGTTAAGCCAAGCCATATCCTGGTTATTATTTCTTCTAATAATTTCTTACAGATTTGTCTGAAAGATTAGTCATTTTCAAAAACTTTTTATGAGAGAATATTTATTCAATTGTTTAAATAGCAAAAGTGATACCAAAAATGTACCAATCATGCAAATAAATCAACTGTGCATCTGTGCCAAATTTTTAGGATATATTTTAGCATTCTGCACGTACTATGTTGTTGTAGAATCTTTTGTAAAGATGTTTAAAAAGAAAAACCGAATGTCTCTTTTTTTTCATTAATCTTCATAATATACATGGCATCAATACTTGAGAGGAGGCAGAATGTGCCAAGAGGCTCTCACAAATATTGGCAGTAAGACAGAAAACCATTATATTACATTTCAGTGTAATTTCATGAGACACTTCATGAATAACTACACAGGAGACATTGTTAAAAGATCAGGCTATGTGTACGTAAGGATCTTCTTCTTGAAGGTTATATCAGAGCAATGAAGAAAATTCAAAAACATTTAAGTATTAAAAAGCACCACTGGGAATTTTCAATGAACAGAAGACACTGATTAAATAGGTGTCACAGTAACCAATGAAGAGCTGGGACAATCAGCATGAATGTGGGTGCAGCTAAGATGCAGGTAGAGAAAAAATAAAAACACAGAGAAAGGTAAACTGCCATACCATTAATAGATTATTTTATTTTCAAAATTATTAAACATTTGAACCCTATGAGTACAAGGCACAACTGATTTTTCATGGCTTATCAAATATATATTATGAAATAAAAACAAAGACAATGCTAAAAAAATCAGTGTAAATATTAAGATATATGCCAGAGATTTTTGGGAGTACAAAAATGCATGCAATAAGGTGACAATCAATCCCTACGTTTGGATTTAGGCTCTAAGCTTCCTGGCAGCCTGATTATTTTTATGATTAATATATCATCCCATTCCCTCAGCCCCTCTTCTTTTTTTCTAACTAAGTTTAAGTCACAAGTGTGTAAAATAGTTGGCCCAGATTTTAGAGTACAGAAACACACAAGCCTACTGGTTAATTTGGTTTGGGCAATTTTTATACATTGCCTCCTAATTTTAAACTTAAAAAAAAAAAAAAACCATTGGTATCATCATGAAATTTATCAGCATGAATTTTTGTGTTATTTCTGACACATATACATATAATTACGATACCAAAGATGAAAAGTTATGACTGGCCTATAATAACTCAGGCAATTATTAAATGTTTCACAAACTCAAGTCAGAAAATGAATTTAAAAAAAACCATGTTAACTTGGTTCAAGAGAAACTGATACTAGTAAGGAGAATTCAAAGAAAGACTCCAAGGAACTGATTAATATTGAAGTATAAGACATTTCAACAAGCAATAAAACATCTAAGCAATTTTGGGGTTTTTATGTATATTTCTAAAGGTGGTAGTTTGCCTTGAGCCCAAGCAATTCAGTTTAATGGAGCCTCAATTTCCACTGGTTTACATGTAGATGCAATATGCAGAAAGGAAGAAAAACAAGTTATTAAGTTTGTTTTGATAACTTAACACATTTTACATATTTATTTAGTGAAATGTTTGGGGTTAAGCAGGAAAAAAAATACAAATAATCAAATATCAGAAAAATAAAGATATTTCCATTCCAAACCGAACATATATTAATGATATTTTAAGCATTTCTGGAAACAAAGTGTTAGCAACTAATCGATGTTGTAAAATATCACTGCACCAATATTTTTACACATTTTGAATTTAAAGCCTCTTATGTCTTCAGGTAAAACTTATTTTTAAATATTAAAGGTCCACATGATTTTAATATAAATATTTCTGTCAATTATAGACAAATACATAAATCAAACTAGAATATTTCCTTTGATATTTAATCACTTTGCAAGAATTCATACATTTAGTGATGCATTGATTAATAATTGCTACAGCAAAAGTTATAGCTAAACGAAACTTGCTAATGTATTTTATACTACTATATTTAGTACATAAAAATTTTAAGACTTGTTATTTCATGTAATAAACATTAAATGCATAGTTTTAAATCAATTTTCTATTTATTGGACCAACATACACTATTTTTATATAATCAATAAGTTGTTCCTAAAGAAATTATCAAAAACTATCAGGCATTTAGGAAATGCTTTCCTTTTGTCTTGAATAAAAATTTATGTAGGTATATATGGATGTCTATTTCATATATATATGTATATATATATATATATATATGCATATGAACATGTGTATGTATACACACACACACACAGAAACCTGTAGAGGGATTACATAATTATGATGCAGTATGCTGTTCTTATTAATCTTCCACTGGATTACAAGTGTTCAAGGCTATTTGTGCATTTCACAGCTAGAAATAGTAAACAGTATTAATTTCAGTTGAACAAATGTAAAAATAAACACACACACACAAACACACACACGCACACAAACCCAGGAAAGCTGTATGACTGTGGTGTTTCATAAATGAAGTAAAATTAGATAGCCAGAATGTTTGCACTGAATTCTATAGCACTGTAATATCAGTCTGTTAGAAGTTCACCTTGAAAGAGGGAATGTTACAAGAAACAATTTTTTTGTTAGCACATCCAGTATACTGAGAATATTCTGAGAAATTGATATATGCTTCCCTGAATTTTAGGTCAGCTCAACACTAAGCATTTTCACATTGATTTAAAAGTTTGTTGCCCACCCACCAAAGAAAAACATTTTTATATACTGATGGTTACTTATAGACATTGTCATTGTTTGTTGTCCAAGAATCATTCATTTAAAGGCATCTGTGACTTTAATGCAATGCCTGCAACTTTGTGGTATAGTTTTCGCAGAAAGTAGGATTCATTATAATATTAATGTTCCTTTCAATATGAATACATGGAAGAAAGACCCAAATCCTCATTACTCAGAAAAACTTCTCTGTGAAGTTCCCTATAAATTTTAACATTTTTGCACATGGCACAGTGATTCCCATGTGTCCAAAACTATACCGAACCATGTCAGAGACAACAAAAATTCTATCGCAAGGTCTAAAGGAAATTCAGAGATGAAAAGCATCCAATATACTAGGCTGTTATGATATACCCTCTCTATGAAAATATCCTGAACAAATTAATACTAGACACCTCCAGTGATGGAGAACTCACTACTTCTGGAGGCAGTCCATTCCAGAACCAATCATAAATAGTTATTTCTCACAGTGAGTTTATGTCTCCCTCAATACAACTTCATCCATGAATCCTAGTTCTCTTCTCATCTCTGCAATGGCTTAGAAAAGTCACAGCATCTTTTACATGAGAGCTCTGCCAGTATTTACAGAAAACAGTGAAAAACCTCCTCTCCAGGCCAAACATCCTAGCACCTTCAGCAAGTCCTCATATACTGGGATTCAGAGACTCACTCTCTGGTTTCTGCTGCTCCATACAAGGTCAGGTCTATCAAGCATTTCTCATGAATGAACACCTGCTCTGTTTTAGACACACAAGCTCTCATGAAAGCCTCAGCACATTTTCCTTATCCACTGTAAAAATACATTTATCTTCTTCACATCTTCCACATCATCTTCATGTACACGGCTTTCAGCTAGGTTTGATCATCACTTACTTTTTTTAAAGATTTACTTATTTATTTGAGAGAGACAGAGAGAGAGAGAGAACACGAACAGGAAGGACAGAGGGAGAGGGAGAAATCTCAAGTAGATTCCATGCTGAGCCCTAATCCGGACTTGATCTCAGGACCATGAGATCATGACCATAAGATCACAACCTTAGCCAAAACCCAGAGTCAGACATTTAACAGACTGCACCACCCAGGCGCCCCTGATCCTTGTTTACTTTTTGATAGTTACGGCTTATTCTCTTCTGTCAAAAATTCTTTTGACCACAAAGCTATACTCAGTTTAGAACAATTTACATACTTCATAAGAAAATTTGTAAAGTGTCCCAAAGATCTCAACACTGTCATAAATGAAAGTATGATTCGGTAGCCCAAGAACAAAAGGAGCTTGCAGGTAAAGTGCAGGTGGGGTATCAACTTGCATAGGGCTTGGTGAATCTAAAAAAAAAAAGGAGAGGAACAAGATCCTTTGATACAAAACACAGAAGATATACCTTTATTATAAAGATATAATAATATTAGATGTGAGTAGGTCCTTTCACATTTTAGTCACTACATAATTAGAGAATGCTAACAATTGAATTGCTGAATTTTATTACCATATGATCAACAACAGTAAATACTTTTCTACTTCTAAACCTTTGAGCTTTTTATCGTACTAGTTGGATTTAAGGGTGCTAATCTTTCATACTAGCAGTTTCTAAAATATTCAGTAGAAAACATAGCTGACTTTCAGAGAAACTTAACTTCATCTATATACCTAATATATTCATTCCCTTAATAAAAAAATTTTATCATTAGAAGATATTTTCTTTAATTTGAAATTCTTTCCTAAAAGATATTAAATTTATTTAAACCTGAAAAAACTGACATATGTGAAAACTAGACAATATCAAATTACTCCACCTGGATCTTACTTGGCTTGCCCCAAAATGAAGTCCGTATAGGCATCCTGACATTTAGCCATTGCCCTTCCTAGACTCTCCAACTTTCACTTGAATGTATCACTCATATCACACCCCATTTGTGGCCTTTTAAAAGTGCTGTGAATCTGATTTTAACTGATATTAAGTTCATTACAGGTTAAGGCAGATAATGTAATCTTGAATGCATTGTTACTTTATATTTATTGATAATTTAGCTGCAAGGGAAGATTGCCTAAGGAAAAAGAAGACTACGCAAAGTCCTCAAAATACCTGTACTCCTTGATCCAACCAGGAAGTGTGTCTATTTCACTCTACTGACGGCTCCATGAATTGTTTTTTTTTAACTATATTTTGCTATGATGCCATTAGAGATTATCAGAGAAACAGTCCATAAAATTCATAGTGGAATCTCCTGAAGGATGTGGTTGAGAATAATTTTATTATATTACAGTGTCTAGGAGAGACACTCCACTTGGAAAATTTCTAGTCTGATATTACTAATGAGAACAATTTTTCATCTCTTAAAGAATTGGTTGTTTTTAATCTTATGAGCACCATGAATTGTGTAAGTGATTATATTTCCCTTTTGAATTTGATTGTTAGAAAACTGATAGCTAAATTCATGACGCACCACTAGCAAGTACATGATTTGCATTTTTGGTCTCAGTTTACGTTCCACTTTTGAATCCAAACTTTTTTTTTTTTTGCTTGCTTACTCTTTTAATCTTCATTGATATTTGTAAGTCACTTTATAACAAAGGGGAAAATTAATTACGGAGATGATAAATTAAAATACTATTTTATAACCGTCATAGAAGCAGCATAGAAAAAGGCACAATAAAATCCAGGAAATGTGGTTTTTAGCTTCATATAATATCTCTTTCATGTTTTTTATCTCTAAAATATGGTAAATAATACCTAACCTAGTTTGCTTAGTTGTTCTTATTAGCAAGTAAGACAGCAAATATAGATAATATGCAAAGTAAGATGTTCAATAAAAAGAAAATTATTATAAATATATTTCATTAATATCATTGGAAAAGGACAAAGGGGAATGTACCAATTGTCCAAATCAAGAAATAAATTGATCATACTTATGCTCTGCTCCTTTGTTTCCCTTGTTAAAAATTTAAAAACAGTAACAAACAAGATTATCAAGGGAAATATCAGAAGAGAAAGAAGACAATAAGAACGGAGATGAATTTGTTATGATGCCTCCAGTAAATTGTTTAGAAACTTAAAAAATAAATGTCAATCAAAATGCTATTTTAAAAATAATCTTTTACTAACATTCATCAAATACTTTAACAAAATAATACTCCTAATCTCCAAGGAAGCACAAAGCAGAGAATATTTTCACAATGCCTTGATTTTTGATAGGTCTTTAAACTATTCTCTATCAGAGAAGACAATATGCACTGACTTTCATTAAGAAAAGAAAATTTGCAAAACTAAATTGTTTACTATAAAACTTTGTACTTCTAGGGTTTATTTTAGCATTCATTTAATTAAACTCAACAATCAAATGGAACAAAGATAACTAAGGGAAAAAATACAAATGCACTACATGTTACATTTCCTTTTTTATATTTTTTTACCCCCTTCACCAATTTCTCCCACTGCCCACCCCTCACCTCTGACAACCACCAATCTACTCTCTCTTACTATGAGCTTAGGGTTTGTGTGTGTGTTTTTTTTAGATTCCACATGATAAGAGAGATCTTACAGTGTTTGCCCTTCTCTGACTTATTTCATTTAGCATAATGCCCTCGAGGTCCACCTACTTTGTCATAAATGGTAAGATCTCAGCCTTTTTTATGGTTGAATAATATTCATTGTATATAAATACCACATCTTCTATACCCATTCTTCCATCAGTGGACACAGGTTATTTCCATATCTTGGCTATCTTAACGCTGCAGTGAACATAGGGGTGCAATATCTTCTCCTACTATTGTTTCTCTATTGTTTCTGTTTTCTTCAGATAAATACCCAAAAATAGAATTGATAGTACATATGGTAGCTCTATTTTTAATTTTTTAGAAAGCTCCATACTGTTTCCCACAGTGACTGTACCAATTTACATTCCCACTAACAGTGCACAAGTGTTCCCTTTTTCCACACTCTCACCAACACTAGTTGTTTCTTATCCTTTTGATAATAGCCGTTCTAACAGATGATATCTCATTGTGATTTTGATGGGCATTTCCCTGATGATTAGGATGTTGAACACCTATTCATGTATCTTTTGTCTTCTTTGGAAAAAAACGTCTATTCAGATCTTTTGCCCATTTTTTAATTGGATTGTTTGGGTTTTTTTGCTATGGAGTTGTATGAGTTCTTTATATATTTTGGATATTAACCCATGATCAGATACATGATTTTCAAATATTTTATCCCATTCAGTAGGTTATCTTTTTATTTTGTTGATGGTTTCCTTTGCTGTGCGGAAGCTTAAAGTTTCATGTAGTCCCATGTGTTTAATATTGCTTTTGTTGCTTTTACTTTTGGTGTCAGACTCAAAAAATCATCACCAAAACTCAGGTCAAGGAGTTTATCACCTGTGTTTTCTTCTAGGAGTTTTATGGTTTCAGGTCTTATGTTCAAGCTTTTAATCAAATTTGAGTTGATTTTTGTGTATGATGAAAGATAATGCACTGTCACCTTCTTAAAAATTAATCTCCCTATGATGATCTCTTTATTTACATTTTCTAAAAAATTTAATTTTCCATCATATAATTATAACCAGGTAAAGTAGAAAAGTTAGGGATTACTTATTATGTCATCTTTTCTTGGTTTATCTTTCTACATGATATTTGAGATAGACTATGAAAACACTGCATTTAGCAACAACAACAAAATATTTTCTAACAACAAAAGGGGTCATAATTTAGTCCATCATGCAACAAACTATGTATACTGTCCTTTGCAAAGTTATTGTGCCATTTCTCCCAATCCATTCATTTCCTCATATATTCATCAAAATATATTTGGCATATATTGTGGGGAACATAACAGATCAACATAATATGATGCAAATCCTGTAAGAGAGTTCCATAAACTGGAAAACACTAAAGAAGCCAGAATTGATACTACAGAAAAGAAGACTGATGTAGGAATGAAAATATGTGTTATTTGGAGCATCCTTACAGAAATTTCAGTAAGAACACGGTTCAAGAATTAGTAAAACATCAAGCCAATGATAGGGCAAACAAATAAAAGACTGAATTCAGAATCAAGTCCATTAAGTAAATTATCAATTTAGTATGGACTGAGTTCCTAGTAGGTGAACTTGAAAGGAAATGACCCAGTAAGTTTAGATGCCAGTGGTCAAAAATCTGCATCCAGTCACTAACATAGGCATTTATGTCCAACATCCACCATCCTAAAACACATGAGTCATTGATTAGCTCCCAGACTAGATATGATTTCCTGTCAGTTAATTTCAGATGGCTTCTTTGGAGATGAAGCTATGCTCTGTGAGCATATTATATAGGGATAGAAGAGAGGGGAGGACCCGTTAGGTCCATAAACAAGGGTCTAGAGCAATGGAAAGACAAGGTATACAGCCATTATACATAGTATATAATCCAAAGTCTTTTAACCCTGAACATTGTGCCATTCAAGAATCAAAGAAAATATATTTGTTCATGTTCTTTGCTGTTGTATTTCCTTTTCAAAAAGGAAACATTCTATTATTGTTCTCTACACACCTGAGTGGCTAAGGAGCCTAACTTAACAAACAGCTTTTGCATTCACATGAAGCTATCACTTCTATATATCTGAAAGCTTTGCTATACTTCTATTCCTTCACTTTAGCATTAGCACTTGACTACGGCTTTTAATTAAAAATGGGAACACTAGGTTTATTAGACATCTGCAGTTCTTTGCTATTCTCAACCACGTCACATTGTTTTAACATATCTTTAAGCATTTACTTTGTCCACCCTAATTCCCATTTTCCTGCTTCAGACATTACATAAAAGATCTTTGTACATCATGCTGTCACACACTCTCTAGTCCTAGGAATTTGTATTACTCTAAGTATTTCAATGCTGGCTGTCAATGCTCCAGGGTCTCATTATTAGTTATAGTCTCATAAAATCCAAGATGAATTTCAGACATGAAATTGATCAAATATCTAAAGACACCACATGCAAGAGACATAGCAGGTATAAGTTCCACAGAAAGGCAGAACTGTATGTTGAATCATAAGGCATTTATTGCATTTGTACTATGTGCGTACAAATGCTCAGGTGTTAAAGTGAAATGCTAAAGAGAAAGAAAATGGGTTGGATTGGGACATGTCTCCAAGCCTAAGGAGGATAGAACTATAGAAAGCTAAGAATCTACAGTATAATATTTCTTTTTTTAAAAAAAGATTTTTTTTATTTATTTGAGAGAGAGAGACAGAGAGACAGAAAGCAAGAGCAGAGGGAGACGCAGAAGGAGAGGGAGAAGCAGACTCCCTGTTGAGCAGATAGCCCAGTGCAAGGCTGGATCCCAGGACCCTGAGATCATGACCTGAGCCAAAGTCATACGCCTAATGGACTGAGCCACCCAGAGACCCCTGGTATAATGTTTCTGATCATAATAATAACAAATTAAAATATTAGCTAATATTTATTGTATAGTCAGACACTGTTCAATACTTTAAATATGTTATTTTAATTCTCATTCTAAGTTAAATGACGTTACTAGCTCCATTTTGTAAGTTAGGAAATGGGGGTACAGAAAGGTTGAGTAACTTGCTCTAAATCACACAGCTGGGAAATGATGGAGCCAAGATTTAAACTAGGCAATGTAATTCCAGTCTGTTTTAGCACTCTAGTCAAATCTACATAATCTGTGTGGGAAAGCAGGAAGCTGCCAGTACAGAATAAACTACAAACATACTAGAGAAGGGCTCATTCTAATTAAAACACCATACAATATAGATTGTATCTTAAGTAGTACTCTTCAACCTTGGGAAGAAAGCACTGACTGATAAAATATCGAGTGGAAGTATGAAAGTTCAAACAGGTGAACTTGGATGCAAGTTGAAGTGTTTCATTTTGTGATTCTCATTCCTTAGCTAATATATATATTTTTTTATCTCAAGTGTGTTTTTGTGCTCATGTTTGACATCTGTGGGCAGTCTTGTTAATTAAGCAGAAGTTATCAACAATTAATGCAGTGTGAGCTGTTCCTAAAGTATTATAAATAATACAGTGATTAATTGCCATATCTAAAACAGTCATCCTTTAGTACACTTCAAAGATGGATTTTCTTTGTTGAATTTGCTGTTGTCTACTTAATAATCATACTCATGTGGAAAAAAATCATCTTCTTTACTTCTTTCCAACAGAAAATTATATTTAAACTATTTGCTATAAGATACTTGTTTTGCTTGGTAGCCAAGAAAATTCTTGTAATTATTATAATAACCTTAAAGTTTCTGCTGAATTCAGCACAACTGAAAATTTAACTGCCTTACTAAACTGTTTAATAGCAATTTAAAATTTAATCTTACCATTTAAAATACAATTTAGATAGTCATGGGAATTATGTTTCACCCTTATTCATTATGCTGTTTTATTTCTAGTAAATAATAATAGTTATTAGCTCATCTCAGTACAAGCAACTTTTGAGTCTTTCTTACTGATAGTAGTATAATAGACAGGCCTTTTTGTTATTAAAATTCTTGGTGTAAGTGGACAATTTTTTGTTGAAGTATTAGAAGAGCTAGAAATGTGCCTTTATTTTCATTTATTTCAAAAGAATATTATTACCATGTCAAAATGGTGAGGAAATAAGTTTGTTAAATTGATTTACACATTCATCTTGAGACTTTCTTTCCATATTAAATAAGTTGTTCGGTTATTTGTTGTTTTTTTAGTCTTTTTCCAGATGTTTGATAGGTATTTCCAACTACATTTTTGGTTCTTGTGTGTCAGTGGTGATAGGGAATTACTTTCAACTATCATTCTGGTCCTCATCACGAACGTTGTTGACTACCAAAAAATCATCACTAAAAGTTTTGAACTGAATTTAAAAAACCAATTTACTTCACCCAAAGGAGTTGGTCATCTTACCATATCACACTAGAATCACAGAGTATTCGCAGTATTGTCCAGTTCTACACATAACACCCCACAGAAAAACATTGGAATATGTGGTCTCATATTTAACTCGCAGACAGACAGGAAGCAAAAGGGATACAGGTCCTTTGCAGAGAGGATAACCTTGAACTCTTTTAATTATATAATTATCTAATAATTATCAAATCCTAGTTGAGAGAATTTTATGGAACATTCCCTGAAATAAATGTATTTTATTGTGGATCAAGACAGTACTAGAGAATTATGAGCTTGTGTCAGACTGCTTGGGCCCCTGTAGAATTGTTTTTATTGAATTTCATCTAAGTAACGATGGGATGTTGTAAGAAACCCAAATGCTACCTGCCATTATAGGTAACATCCTGGACAATTCAAATGAAATAGTTTTAACACATCTTCAAATGCAGTGGAAGCTCCAGAGACTTCCCGAAGAGTAACCTTTCCTTTTCATTCTCTCTTCTATTTTTTAAATTTATGGACATTATAAATCTTCTAATTTAATTAGTTTAATTAATTGTGTTGTTCCTCTTGTTTTGATTATTGTAAACAAATCTTCAGTTCACGTCTATCAATATCTTTATACAATACATCTGTGCTAACTTACTTTTGGCTTTGTAATTTAACTATCCTGGTTATCTCTTGCACCTAACTTCTGTATGCTTAAATTTTATTCTAGGATGTTCAACATATTATTGAAAATTAACTCTCATGTTTTGTAAAGGAAAATGAGATATAAATAAGATAATGCATAAGAAGTATTACTCCCTCTGTTTAAGCATATTTCACCAGAAAATAACCACCTCTTTTCTTTTTAAACTCCACATCATCTTCCCCAGTAATTTCTTCCAGCCTTTCTGTCTTCAAATATATTATGGACTCAGGTAACTCCAAAATGTACATCTGCAGTTCCACCTCTTCCCTGATCTCAACTCCTTTCTGTGTAGTTGCCTAATCAATATAAAATCTCTACTTTGACTTCCAACAGGCCTTAATTTCTCATCCAAACTCATTTGTGCTCCATCCTTCCCCATCTCTGCAAATACCACTGGAATTACACTCATTTGCTCAAAAGCATTAGCATCCTTCATCTTCCTCCTTAACAACTAATAGTTCTCCCTATAAAACAGATTCAGGATATGACTTTTTACTGCGAAGATGGCTAGGCTATCCTCCCAGTCTGAGTTCTCAACATCTTTCACTGAGGCTACAGCAACATTTCTACCATTGGTTCTCCATGTTTCTATTATTGGTTCACTACAATCTCCTGTCTACAGAGCTTAATTATTTATGTTGCACTTTCTGACATTTGACATTAAATAAAATACTTATTAGACTATTTTCTGATTCTACCATTAGAATATAAGTTATAAGAAGCAAGGAATTTTTTGTCTTGCTCACACACTATTGAACCCCAAGTGTCTAAAACAGTACCTTGTAGGTTTCTTCTGTCAACTTAGTTAAGCTAAGAGTTATGTTGCCCAGAATCATCTTCCATTTATCGTTCTGAGTTAGAGATGGACAAAAGAGGAATTTGCAAAAGATTTGGAAGATGAAAGTGAGGCAGTGTCATTATCTTCTAAGCATACTTTGGCATCAGACAGAGTGACTGATATAGAGGTACCCAGCAGGCTCTAACTTGTCCTCACTCTCTTCTTTTCTGTTTCTATTCTTCTTTCCACTAGTAGCACTACTTGAACAGCAGACTTAGGCCTACTATCAGATATGTGACCATGGATCTAGAGGGACAGAGCTCACAAAGGCAAAAGCTTCTAACCAACTTCTCCACAATGTTCCAGTTGCAGTCCCATTCCAGCTACTGAATGTGCCTTGGTTCTCAGCGTTTTTATGTTAACTCTATGTCACTAACAGCACTGCTTTAAGAAGGCTGATAGGTGAACTTTTCTCAGATCCTCTAATTCCCCTCTCCATTCCATTATTTCCCAATCTCCTCCCACAATTGTATAAGTTCTAACTCCTATATCCGTTCTCCCAATATACTAATTTCAAGTACTGGACATGCAGAAGGCACCACTAGGTACTTATTTAATTAATAAATATAAAATACTTTGCACAGATCCTACCATATAAATAGTACTAAAAAATATTACTTGTTGTGATTTACATAATTATTACTAAATATAAGAAAATGTTTAATATAGCTCTCAGAGGTGTTCATGCACAATATGGAGGTATTTAGAAACCAGCCGTATGAAAGAACAAGTGATAGAACTGAAGAAAATCAAGACCTATTCTCATTGACCGTTTTAGGCTTAATGTAGTAACTGGCAGAGAATATGTGTTAAAAAAAATTACTGTGTAAATGCCATGGCAGCTTTATCTATTTGTAAAGCTATCATGTGCAAGTAGTAATTGCTTTACATATTTATGTATTAATGTGAAGGACAGAACTAGGGATTGAAATTAGTAGGAGGCAAATCAAATATTAAAAAATCCCTTCTATCAAAACAAAAAGTATGATGTGTCTTACAAGCATGCAACCTTCCCTTTCTTAGCATTATTTAAAACAATTCTAATAATTGATCTTTAGGGATAAACAAATTCTTGTATTGGTTGAAGTTTACATAGAATAATCACAAAATTGTCATCAAATCTTCAATTCTATGCATTCTTTAATAGCTGCTATCTGCATAATGGCAGCACACTATGTGTTAAACTTTATGTTTATGATGATAATTACCGGACAAATGTAACATATACATAATGAATTGATCCAATCAAATTTATTTGATAGTTTAGTATTATATATGCTACCTGGCAAAGCTATAGTAAACAACTGTGAAAGGATGGGTTTGTAATCATTGCAGAATTCCCTAAAGGAAAGTGGATGTTTTTCAGGCAACTGATTTTTTTTTGCAGGAAGAGCTAAAGTCTCTTTATTGTAGACATTAGTATAAACCCCAAGAATAAGTTATATGCTAAAACTATGCTTGAACCAATTCACACTTAAATTGTTCTGATGCTTCACAGTAAAGATTACGAAATGGATGATACACCCTTTGTACATTTTCAAACAACAGTGTAATTCTGAATTATTCAAGTAATTAAAATAGGTATATTTTTAATTTTCAGAAATTATTTTCTGATGATTACTACTATTGTTCATATGAATGATCTTTATAAGTGTCCTAAAATGGTTCTGGTAAAACTTTTTTTCTTCTGTTTAAAGCTGCTCTAAAAAAGTACTTGTTCTTAGAGATGTTATTTTTCTTTTTTTTTTTTATTAGTTTCAGAGGTAGAATTTAGTGATTCATCAGTTGCATATAACACCCAGTGTTCATTATATCAAGTGCCCTCTTTAATGCCCATGACCCAATTATCTCTCCCGCCCTCCACCTTCCCCTCAGAGATGTTCTTTGAGGAAAAAAAGGAAGTAGGAGGGTGATTTGAAATTGTGCACTATCTTCTTCCTCCCATGGTTTGCTTATTCTCTTCCATTTTCTAACTCCTACTCAAGTTTAAGAAGCAGAATACAAGAGTACCAAAGCAGTATTTACTACTTAAACCTGTCACCATCACCAAACAGACAGATACTACTTCAATCTGAGATCCAACTCTCACAGCATTTGCTAAATTCACAGATACAATGTTCATGTTGTTGACATTTATTTGATAGCGTTTAGCCCTTATTTTAATTTACCTGGGCTGACATTCAGTTCAGGTTCTTTGGTTATCCACCTACTTCTCAATTTTCTCCCAAGGCACTCAAATCCATATCCACAGCTTCAATTACCCATAGAGGCAGATTACTCATTTCTTGAGCTACATATAAGAATGTTAGGTAATCTAAACCACATTCCCTTCCCCACATAAGTTAAAAGCCAATTAAGAAACAATCACAGGAGAAAGACAAATGGAGGATTAAAATATTAAGCCTTATTACTGGTAGACTGCTTAGATAGAGTCCACATTATATCTCTGACCAAAACAGGCTTGCAACATGCCACACTTGAAAAGGACAGGCCTGTCTATGTTATCCCAAGCTTATCTCAAGTAACAGAGACTCACTAATTAAGCTCTTAAGCTCTCTGGAGATAAGCAGAAATATCTAACTCTACCAAAGAAATAGAGACAAAGAGAGGGATGGGAATGGACAGGAAAATGGAGAAGGAAGAGGGGGAAAGGAAAAGTGAAAGGAGAGGAAGAGAGAGAATATGTTTATATCAGTTTCCTCCCCCAAAATCATTAACCAGATAATCTTTCCACCTACTCTGGAGAGGACTGAGTAAAAGGTAAGGTGAAAGATTCAGCATATTATTGTTTTAGGAGTTCTTCCTCATAGAAAAATGAGACCAGGGAAATGGAGTTTCCCACTAGCATGACCTACTTAACATACCATTTATGGTGTCTCAACAAACGTTGAACTCATGTCCTTTTTGGGGAGATGGAGGGATAGATCCAACCTCAGTAAATAGTACCACAATCACCTAATTAAGTAAGTGAGAACTCTAGATGTCATCCTTGACATCTTTTTTTTTTCCTTGCTCTCTACAAAATCATTAGTAATTCATCTCTATCTTATCCAATAATTAAATCTTGAATCTGCCTCCACTTCCCTCTGTCCAAGCTACCATCATCACCTTTTTCCTTGTTCACCCATCTACATATACTCTTAGTCCTCTTCAATCTTTCTTTTACATTATAGCCAGGGTGACATTTTAAAAACGCAAATATGATCAGTTCACAAATCTACTAGTTCCACCCTTTTCATAACCTAACCTCTTTAACGGTCTGCTCTTCACCTTCACTTGGCCTCATTATACCATCCGCCATTTTACTCTGTCCTCCAGCCATTTTAGCCTTCCCTTAATTTACTGCATTTACCAAACCCATTCCTGCTACAGGGCCTCTGAACATGCTCACTGCTGTCACTTATGCTTATTCCTCAAATTTCAGCTCAGTGATCACTTCCTTAGAGAAGCATCTCTGACCACCAAGACTACACTTAGAATCTTGCGTTATACGATGTAGTACTGTGTGTATTGTTCCTTCTTATCACATATAACTATCACAATTTTATTTTTTGTTAATTATTTGATTCACAATCACCACTTCATATTTATTAAAGTATAGGTTCCACAATGGCACATAACATAATACCTGAATGCTATTATAGCTAGTGTTTAGTAAATACTTGGTATTAAAAATAACATTCATTGAATTATTGAATATGTGATGATCACTGTACCTTCACCTTTCTATTATAATTATATAGTCTACTAGACTATGGGTTCTTGGAGAGTAGGAGCTTTATATTTTCCTTACTCGAATTATTATTTCTATTTCACACTATTACAATTATTCATTATTTAATAATCTTAATTCTGTTCAAAGTTGTTGATACAAAATACAATAAGGAAAAATAAAGAAAAGAAATGGAGCCATTTGTTCAAGATAATTTAGTGAATTGTCTTTGGCATTATGTTTCAAAGTATCTTACTCTCAAATCATTTTCATAGTTTCTAAATTTTCTGTTACCTATATTTAGAATTTTTTAATTTAGGATTTTAAATGTATATATAATACATTTAAATCCAATTTTTATTATTTATGGAAGCATAATCACAGTGTATTCTTTTCTTTATCAAAGAGAAAAACTATTTTCATGAATTATCACATTATCATTAATAAACTAGTTAGCAATCATTTTTGCCACCATTCTGACCATTAAAATGATGTATCTTTGCTGTAGAGTTTAATGCAATTTAGTGTACATGAGATAATGTACATGAAAATAACTTATTAACAATAAAATGATGTAGGAAGGTGAATTATTGCTAATATCAACAATTTTGTTAGGATATATCAGCAATGATACAAGTAAATAAAACATTAGATGACAAAACTTGTCAGACACTGCTTTTCAATTGTAACAAGTTATGAAAGATAATCTTATAGGTTAAGGATGACTCATTTAATTTATCTTGTTCTTCCCCAGTAAATAATAAGGCAGGGTAAAAAGCATGCTCTGGATAACCTAACAAAACTCTTGTCTAGGATATCCTGACAGAAGTGGAATGAAAAAGATTTTTTTTATGAAGTAATGAAAAGCTCACATACTTTACCATGGCACTACAATCAATCAATCCCTGAGATTTTAAATTCATGTTTTAATTTTAGTTATAAAATATTCTACTGAGTTTTTTTCCTATAAAAATATCAGTCTTGGACATAACCCTATAAATGGTTAACAATGAAAATTAGTGCTAGTTAGATGAATATCCTACTAACGGAAACTAAATCTGAAAAAAAAAAATCTCCATGCAGAATGTATATACTGTAATATAGAATTTACAACCAAGACGAACTCTGGAGACATAAAGGTATTTCCAAGGAGAAGTTACTTTCTAGACTAACTGTTCACAACCAAAAGTTTTTCTTTGTCCCAGCCTCTAGGAAAGCTCATAACCATCACTAATATCATCAGCCATATGATGAATTAAGCATCAACTCCCTCTGGCTTTCTCTCTCTACCTCAGATTCAACCTAGTGTTCATCCTCTCGATTATTATCTGATCCATATGCTAACTCATTTGCTGCTGCTGCCACTGCTGCTTCTGGCCTCTGTTTATGCAGGATTTACTCTTAAAAACTCCAAACTTGCATTAACAGTCATCTGTTTCCTTTCTCTAGCTACTAAGGTCCCCTCGACAAAATCACACAAGCTTTGTAGATTTGAGCCCCCAAAGATTCAACACGTTCAGACTAATTTTTGAATCTTCAGAGCTGCTTGATAATCCTTCTATATATCTCTAGTCAGCTTCCTCATTACGCCCCCAAACAACTGTTCTTAACTTTTATCATTCTGATAAAACCTAACCTTCCCACTAGCTGTTGTCATGGACAATGGCATTATTTTCTACTTCACTGAGAAAACAGACATGATGCAGCAATTTCCTCAAATTAATGTTCTACAAGTCTACAAATTTACTTATTTATGATGTCAAGCCTTTACCACATGTAACCAGTCTCAAGGCAAAGCTATCCTGCTTATCAGATGATCTATGATTCCTATTTTGTTATCAATTTTCAATCCCTCTCTCTAGTTTTTTATTGTAACCTTATTTCAACCTATTTTTAATTTAATCTTAAAATGCTTAGGTTATTCCTACATTTAAAAAATCCCGACAATCCCACAGCCTCCTCTAGCACAATCTAGCATGCTCCTCCTCACAATCTGGAGACACCATCTTTTTTTTTTTTAATCCATTTATCCTTCAAAACACTACAGTCTTAAGCTTCTTTGTTCATTATTGCAACAAAACTGCCGCAACTAACATCAGCAGTGTTTCCCAGATACAGTTATTGAACTCAATTAACAATTACTTCTTTTTGAGACTGTCTTCACCTTTCGGTTTCCAGGACAATCTCTCCCCCTTCTCTTGCTGCATTTCTCATCCCATCCTTTTAAAATCCTTCACAATCACTTTGCACATGTAAATGCCTTAAGTGGTGGCATTCCTCAACATGCAAAAGTTGGTTCTGTAGGTTCTTTTTGTTGTTTTATTACTTTGGCACTTTTTCTTCCTTTTTGATTTATACTTCAAGTCTAATCTTTCTCCTTTAGCCCACATCCATAACTTTACTGACTTGGACGGTGCTTTAGCACCACAAACTCAAGGTCTACATCTAAACATCTTGCAATCTTCCACCTCTTCCATCATCGAGATTATCAACTGGTCTCAGTCTAGCATTTTCATCTTTCCATCAACTGGATCAGTTTTTAATTTTAATCCAATTATTTTATATGCATATGCAATCAACAAAAAATATAGGGACTGCTTTGTTAGGGGCACCAAGATGAATGAGCCACAGGCCTCCTCTCAAGAAACTTGTAAAAATTTATATAATATGATACCATAAATGCAAAAATGCACATGTGTATAAGATAAAGAGAAAATACAGAAGAATATCATAAGTAAAACAAAAGAATGCTCCTTAGGACTGTCAACAGAAAATTTTTGAAAGTAATAACCTTCACTTTAGGTTGAGGGTCACAGGATTTGCTCCAGTGAACAAAGGAGAGGAGGACACTTATTACAGGCAAAGGAAGCACAAGTGCAAAGAAATAAAAGTCTGAAATGCCAGGGTATGTTTGGCGACCCATAAGCAATTCAGTGTTTCTGCCTTGTAAAATGCAACAGGGTGTGTGGATGGGCTAATAATGATGCTAAAGGCAATGGCAGGAAAGAATACTTATTGTTATTACAAATTTTCAGTTAATGAAGTTTAACTGTAAAAAATTAATGTGAAAGTGGAGAAGAATAAGATGTGACTAACTCATAAAATAATTTATTTCTAAATTTAAAATTATTTTACGTGGTAAATAAAAATCTTTGAAGTTAAATAAAAGGCAGAAGTATAAAAATTACAGATCAACATTACAGAAAAATTATCATCAAAGGCAAAAAATAAATGTTGTTCTCTTCTCTTTTTCTTTTCCTTCACTTCTACATTTTCAGAATTAGGAGATTCAGAAAAGAAACATATTAAGACTTTCGTAATTTATAATGCAAAGAAACAATTTGCTTTTATGATGAAACACAAATGCTCTTCTTAAATATGCAATAAATCAGTTGGCACATAGCTTATTCTCCAATTTCAAAAAGAGTTTTATTTCAATATTGAACTGCAAGTAAGACTTCTAACTTATTTCCTGAAAGAATCAGAATATAAATGACGGTTACTTTTCTAGGTTATCTCATAAGAGCCAATTTAAATACACACACATACACACAAATAGATTATATATCTCTAACAAAAATAGAAAATAAGGATTTTTGGTGAATAGGTGATGGATCTTGGCTCTGAAAATGTGGAGAAAGCAAAGAGAATAAATACACCATATACACACAAAGTACAAATTTATTGTATATGAAATGCCTTGCTAGAGAGGCTGGAGACAGCATGCAAAAATCCTTACAACGTAACAGGTGAAAACTGTAAAAAGTAAATGTATTAAAAATCAAGAAAAGGAGGAAATTATGGTGAATGAAACACTATACCAAGAACACATAGAAAGCGCAGCAAGTTTTACAAGGCTCCATATCTTAATGTTTCCACAGAAAAATCCTCAAGGTCCACTTTGTAAAAATAATTTGGGGTGACGTATGGTGTCAAATGAAAGGAGTTCAATATACAATTTTCTGCTGGAATGGCTGATTCAATAATAATTTTTGTTTGTTTTTTACTTACTAAAGAAATAGCCAGACCAATGTTGATATTAACGATAGACACAAGGTGTGCCTGGGTGGCTCAGTTTGTTAAGTGACTGCCTTCATCATAGGTCATGATCCTAGAGTCCTGCATTGGGCTCCCTGCTCAGCAGGGAGTCTGCTTCTGCCTGTAACCCTCCCCTCTCTCATGCTCTCTCTCTCTCCCATTCTCCCTCAAATAAATAAATAAAATCTAAAAAAAAAAAATGATAGACACAAACTCACCACACATTAGAACCTGCTAAGAAGACATTAATTGCCTTCGTCAGTCACCATAACAATCTCGGGAAGTAGGTACGATAGATCTATAAACACTTAGATATAATTCTGATATCCAAAAACACAGTTAAAACCAAAAGCTAGGATTTTGCTGCTTATTTTTTCATAAATCTGACACACAAGAACTTTTGATGGGAACTGTTGTCCTGTACTGGAGTGAAGTTATAGTTTTCATTCATTTCACTGTGAATGACTATTAATGTTTCTTTGAGAAAGTACAAGTTGCTTAGCAGATCTGCTGAGATTATTACATATTATATAGATATGTACAATATTACCTTTCTAAAAATCCAGTATTTCTGGGGGCACCTGGGTGGCACAGCGGTTAAGCGTCTGCCTTCGGCTCAGGGCGTGATCCTGGCGTTATGGGATCGAGCCCCACATCAGGCTCCTCCGCTGTGAGCCTGCTTCTTCCTCTCCCACTCCCCCTGCTTGTGTTCCCTCTCTCACTGGCTGTCTCTATCTCTGTCAAATAAATAAAATCTTTAAAAAAAAAAAATAAATAAATAAATAAAAATCCAGTATTTCTGGATTCTGAAACTTATCTGCCCCCAAGAGTTTCAGGTAAATGACTTAACCTGTATTGCTATATGCATTTCCCAAGTGAAATAAGAGAAACCCAAGAGCACACATCCAAACTGTGTCCAAGATCTGAAACCAGGTATAACTTCAGCATTTAAGCTCTTCCCCACTATATGTATCACTTCTGTGCAAAAATTGTGTTTCTAATAGAATGTCAGCTCCATGCAATCAGAGATTTTGTCTAATTTATTCAATTTGTTGTTGCCAATGCCCATAAAAGTATTTGGGGTTGCATACAAAATAGACGTACAATAAATAAATATTTGTGGATGCATGAATTGCATCTATCAACTCAGGCTTTTGTAGATATTGACATAGAGTGAGTTCAAAATATGGTTCCTAACAAGGAAGCTCTCCTGTGTTCAGCTAAATGTACTGCCATGTTTTCAGAGTCAACAAAGAGTATAACACTCAATCTCCCTTGTGGAGGAAAGAAGCCTAATGAAATTGTGTGCCCAAATGTGAAGTCCACTACACAAAGATACAGGGTTGAGGAGTTCTCAAGGGCAGATCAAAGATGCTTCCCAGAAAGTCGTGTTAGGTCTGTTCTAACACATAAAGTTTAACGGCATTGCAAAGCATATGGCCACAATCAAGATAGCTTGAAAAAGGCTCAACAGCTACATCAGGCTTGGATATAACATTTATATTTTCTTACAAAGTCAATATGAGGAGTCTTTTGAACTACAGGCGGAATACCCAGACCATGTTCTTTTCATAGCCATATCCTGATTCTCTCTTTATTAGGAATGCTGACAGCAAAGAAAAGCTAGTGCAATATCCAAGAGCAAAATAATGCAGCAAATGTTGCACAAAATGACAGACCGAAACTGACTGGGACCAGGGTACACCCCTTGAACAAGTTCTAAGTATACGAATTGTACCTCTCTTTCCTCGTTGCCAGAATATCTGCAGTGGTGCTGAATCCTAATATGCAGGAAGGAGTTTCATATTCACCTAAATCGATATTTGGATCAATTTCATTTATAACACAGATATACAATATATTTACTGTGCACATTTTTAATTTGTTAAATATTATGTTTCATTTCCACATATCATTGAATGTTTTACTATGCCAGCAACTGATATCTTTTAAAAATTCAAGTTCCTGAAGGTTCTCAAGTCCCAATTTTGAGAAATAAGTGTTTGAAACGGTAATTTTTAAATTCACCTACAAAAGTAACACTGTCTGGAAACAAACAAACAAACAAACAAGCAAACAAAACCAAACTACTAAATACAAAGAACTAGTGATTCCAAGAGAAAAGGCAGGTAGGGGAATGGGCGAAATAGGTGAGAAATTTTTTTTTTTTTTAAGATCGATCTATTTATTTGAGAGAGAATGAGAGAGAGTGCAGTGGGGAAGGACAGAGGGACAGATAAAGGGAGTCTCGAACACACTCCACACTGAGCATGGAGCCAGATAAGGAGCTGGATTCTATGACCGGAAGAGCACAGTCGGAGTGGAAACCCAGAGTCACCTGGGGTGCCTGAGTGGCATCCCAAGTAAAGAGTATTTAAAAAAGAGAAAAACCATCTGAGACACAATGAATTTTAAGTTGAGTGGCATAATGTATCAGGAAGCAATAAATGTCTACAAATCAAGGCTATCCACATATAATATACTATAGTTCTCTAGAGTTAATCTGCAGTCTCTAGAATCTTGTGGGGTTTGTCTGAAGGGGTCTCTTTAAAAGAATGGGGATATATTAATGGAAAGTCAACTCTGTGATAACTACAGGAAAGAAAACCCTCTCTCTCTCTCCATGCCACTGCTCCTATGACACAGGTTTGTTTTGTTTTGTTTGTTTTTCTGGGTTGGCTTTTTTTTTTTTTTTTTTGCACAGTAACCGCAAACCAAATTATAAGGAAAAAAAAACAAGAACTAAAGAAAAAAGAAATCAAATAAAGAAATGAGAAGAGATGGCATGGGAATAAAATAAAGTTTAAAAACAAAATAAACAGAAACAAATTAGAGACATAAAAGCCTAAAAGATGCTGATGGTGATAGATTAAATAGATGAGTATCAGGGAAAATATATAATATCCTTAAAGGAATTATGATACATTAAAGTCATATAAGTTATCAAGATAAAGTTAAAAACCTAAAGCTGGGAGATTTAGAGGTTGGTAAATTTTACGTTTCAGAGATAGAGGACACTAAGAATATGAAATAAAGCACCAAAAAAGGTAAAAACACAAAATATTTGAATATATAAGCATGACTGAATATTAGAGATAAGTTTAAAATAATGTAAAAGAAGGATCATCAGCAAAATACATGAATGTAAAACTGCAGTGTAGCAGACTTAAAGATTAAAGAAAATTGAACATGTCTCCTTACTAAAAACAAATGTTCAAAGTGGTGATAAAAAGCAAAAAACAAAACTTAGATACAGAGAAGGAGTGCAATCCTTAACCATTGCTGAAAGACTCTCTCCCAGGGGTGTGGCATTCTCCATTTAACAGTGAATCACCTTCACTGAAACCCTAGTGGGTAGGGAGGAGAGCAAGGCCATTAGCCTCCCCACCCCAGTTCCTTCCCCAGCTCCCAAAGTTTTAAGAATGTACAATTCTTTGTATAAGCCCTCAAGATCAGTCTTCCCTCTAGAAACAGGCCCCAGCACAAGCAATGGCTTATCCAGCCTTGGAGGATTCCCCAGCTAACTTTAATTTATCGGCCACAGCAACTTTTTCATGACACATCTCCAAAGGCAAGAGAAACAAAAGAAAAAATGAACTTGTGGGACTTCATCAAGATAAAATGCTTCGGCACAGCCAAGCAAACAGTCAAAAAAACTAAGAGGCAGCCAGCGGAATGGGAGAAGATATTTGCAAATGACACTACCGATAAAAGATTTGTATCCAAGATCTACAAAGTACTTTTCAAACTCAATACACGGGAAACAAATAATCAAATCAAAAAATAGGCAGAAGATATGAATAGACACTTTTCCAATGAAGACATACAAATGGCTAACAGACACATGAAAAAATGTTCAAAATCATTAGCCATCAGGGAAATTCAAATCAAAACCACCTTGAGATACCACCTTATGCCAGTTAGAATAGCAAAAAATTGACAAGGCAGGAAACAACAAATGTTGAAGAGGATGTGGAAAAGGGGATCCCTCTTACATGCAAGTTGGTACAGCCACTTTGGAAAACAGTGTGGAAGTCCCTTAAAAAGTTAAAAATTGAGCTCCCCTATGATCCAGCGATTTCATTACTGGGTATTTACCCCAAAGATACAGACATAGTGAAGAGAAGGGCCATATGAACCCCAATGTTCATAGCAGCATTGTCCACAATAGCTAAATTGTGGAAGGAGCCGAGATGCCCTTCCACAGATGACTGGATAAAGAAGATGTGGTCCATATATACAATGGAATATTACTCAGCCATCAGAAAGAATGATTACCCAACATTTGCAGCAACATGGACGGGACTGGAGGCGATTATGCTAAAATAAATAAATAAAAAATTATTATTAAAAAAAGAAATTGAACCAATAAATTGCCTTTCCCTATCCCTATCCCCCAACATTTGTATTGTTTACACAGTCTCCTCATTTCTCAAGGTTAAGGCAGCAAAGCATAATAGAAAGCACAGTGGAGTATGTAATTGATGAGGGGTAAGGGGCAGAGAGATGGACCCCACAAACAGCTTCAACTTTCCTACCTCCTCAGAATATCAAGATAGAGAAAGGAAGGGGCCACATCTGAAGGAAAACCTTAGAGTTTCACGAGTAATTTTCTGTGTTACAAGTCTTACAGCCTAAATGTTGATCTTAAAGTCTTTTTTCCTAACCAAAACTTGGCCAGTGTACTGCCCATGTCCAATAGTGATACTATTCTTTATCCAGGATTGGCTAAACCTCAGGTGTGTGTAGTGGTGATAGGATTGGGCAGGCGGAGGGAAAAACAAAGATACCCTCTAATGTTACCCTAGGTAGAAAAATTCAAAATTTATTTAGAGAAATTTCCAACCTTCTTTGCAGATGTTTTTAATATTCTTCACCTATTTATATGTTGGGTGATTGTTCAGCTTTTCTAAATCGAGTGGTACCTTAAGCAACTGCCCAACTGGCCTGCAACTTATTCAGGCTTATTTTATCTTCAAGTGTATATAAGCAAATACAATCCATTTAAGGACTCATTAGTTATGCTCACTGGGATATTCCCCTTTCTACACACATAGACACACATACACATTTCCCTTGCCCTACTTTTGTTAACTTCTAGAAATGTTTCTTGTCAGACCTGGGATAAAGAAATCTTGCTCAGGTGAATTATGAAAGACTCCATGCCTTTACCCAGCTCTGTCTCATCTATTTATGATGTTTGTTGTTGTTGTTTTTTCTTCCAAACTTTCAGTGTCCATTCTAACCAACAAGTTTCTATTGGCAGAATTAACAGGTCAGTGTGTGCTTGGCTGTGAAAAGGGAGAAAATGGCTGCCCAATTTTTTATTAATTAAAGAAAATACAGATTTCATAACAATATACATGACATGGTAATTTTTATGCTAATCTATATTATTTTTAATAATTTATATGAAAACTACTTAAATTATAAAAGAATAGTATTGACTTCATTTGTTTTCCAGACAGAAAGCTTAAATGTGGGACCATCTGATTAGAAACAGGAGACCAGAAAGTCCCCTTACTCTTCAGGGAGAAAGCTCTTGGTACTTCCCAAGGCAAAATGCCCCCATTCATTTGCACATAATACTATCCTGCCTTCTGTTCCTAAACCAGGTGTCTTGTACATATTTTTTTCAAATTCTAATCATCATGCTTAACATTACTGGGTGTTTTACAGTAACACTACAATGAGAGTGACTTGCTTGACTTTTGAGTATTTCTAAGACCAAAGACCTGAAATTTACAGGGATAAATGTGCTTTTATTACCTTGAAATTATTTAATGTTATTTTAATGCTGTATGACTGATACCCTCATTTCTAAAAAAGGAACTGAAGTACTTATACTGAACTCAGTATAGAGGAAATATGGCCTTATGAAATATTTTCATGTGCTGAAATTTTTTTGTATTTCAGAATATAGGCTATGACCTACTTTTGAGATTAGAATCAGGGACACTTTCATCCTAATCAAAATTTTTCTCCTTATACATTGATATGTTGAAACTCTACACATATTAAAACATGAATTATGGCACAGACATCTGAGACATCAAGCATAAAAAGACTTTATCCAGCATGGCACAGGATGGAGAACTACTTCAGTACACTGAACTACCTAATCCCTTTTATAGTTTTCTTGTAATTGTACTCTTCTCCTTTTGTACATACAGCACTTACCAAAATCGATAATTACATAATTATATACCGTTATTAACTCAATCTCAATCTCCTCTAGTAGAATGTAAGTTCCATGAGAATAGATCACTTCTATTTTTATAAACAGATATTACTAATATTTTATAGTATTAATAATGTCCCAGGCACAGTTTAAAGTACTTGAAGTACTTAAATATATTTAATTCTCCATAACAGTCCTATTATGGTTATTATTTGCACTTTCCAAAGAAGGAAACAGAAAGAAGTTAATTAACTAGCCCAAAGTCTAATTGTTGGGAAGTATGGGAGCCACTCTTCAAACCCAGGTTCCCTGAATCTGGCATTTGTGTTCTCAATGGCTATGTTACTTGGCTTGGTTATAAATAGGCTCTAGAATCAGACTGCCTCTTTTAATTCTAGTCCCACTCCTTATTAACGCAGTGACTTAAGTAAACTTACTTAACTCTCTGTTTCCTTTTGGAAAAAAATAATCATACTACCTACCGCAAAGAATGGGTGATAAAATTAAATTAGTTATTACAGAGAAGCACCTAGCTCCTGATACCATGTTTGCTTCTATGCAGGTATCCAAAATAGATTTGTTGAATGAATGAAGACAAAATTACTATATAGACACATGTAACATATTCTTACTAGCTTCTTTGCTTTTTGTTTATTTTCTAACATTGCCAAATTGCCTATGATCAATTCCTTTGGGGAAAGAATTGTTAAAAATGTAAATGAACTCCTAGAATAAAACACAGGAGTCACTTTGTGACCTTGGATTAGGCAAATGGTTTCTAAAATAGGACAAAAAAATGTGGCAATAGATAAACTGGACTTCATAAAAATTAAATATTTGTGTGCATCAAAGGATACCATAAAGAAAGCCAACCTAAAGAATAAGAGCAAAATTCCGCAAATCATATATGTGATTAGGGACTTGTATTGAGAATACACAAAAAACACTTACAATTTAACAATAAGAAGATAAATAACCCAATTTAAAAATAGGCAAAGAATTTCAATATATATTATAAAAAGGAAGACACACAAGTGGCCAATAAGTACATAAAAAGATGCTCAAAGTCATGAGTCTTTTGGGAAAGGCAAATCATCAAAGGCTTCATGAGATACCACTTCACACCTACAAGCATGCTTAATTTAAAAAAAAAAAAAGCAGGCAATTTCAAGTGTTAGTGAGGATGTGGAGAAATTTCAACCTTCATGCATTGCTGGCAGGAATTTAAAACAGTACAGCTATTTTGGAAAAGTTTGGCAGCTGTCCTCAAAATGTTAACATAGAATTATTTATCACAGGACCCAGTGATTCAACTCCTAGGTAAAACTCAAGAAAACTCAAAACATACAGCCACATAAAATCTCGTATAAAAATGTTTATAGCAGCATTATTCGTAATAGCCCAAAAGGGGGAAACAACCTAAATGCTCATCAGCTGATGAATGGATCAAACAAAAAGTAGTATGGTCATAATATGGATTATTATTCAGTAATAAAGAAATGACATATGCTATAACATTGATGAACATTAAAAACATTTAACCACGTGAAAGAAACCAGTCACAAAAGCCCACATATCATAGGATTCTATTTATCTGAAAAGTCCAGAATAAGCAAATCCATGGAGACAGAAAGTACATTAGTGGCTGCCAGGGCCTAGACAGAGGGGTGAATGGGAAGTGATTGCTAATGGGTATGGCTTTTCTTTTGCAGTGATAAAAATGATGTAAAATTAGTGGTAATAATTGTACAACCTTGTGGAAAAAACTAAAAACCACTTAACTGTACACTTTATAAGGACAGATTTTATGTACATGAATTGTATCTCAACAAAGCTGTTGTTGCAATAATAACAGTAACTATGTCTGCGACTATGTACACATTCATTCACTCTGAGTTTCAGTTCCCGAGACAATGAAATGGATAGTTGAAACTTATCTTTTAAGATCTTTCCCAGCTATGAAATTCTAGTCATAAAGAAATGTTTTGCCTAAATGAAAAATTACATAATTATACACACACATATACACTAACACTCACACACACATTCCGCATATACACTTAATTAGCTCCTTTTATTTTACCTAATAGTTACATTGTGAAATGTGTAATTACAAGTAACTTAACTTTTTATCTTAATAAGTCTCCTCAACTGAATTAACAGATCACAAAAATTTCTTTGTCAGAGAATGAAAATACAATATATTTAAGCCTAAATGTTGGATTTAGCTATATATTATCTTTTCCATATGACTGCTGGTTGAAAAGACAACAGAATGTTTCATGGGATAAAGGGCTCAACAATGGTTAGTGGGGTAGAAAGGCTGCAATTAAGAGTATGTTGGAAGCTGGGAATAGCTTGAAGGGTTGCAGGTTTATGAGTTCAACTTGAGAAGGATCTTGGCAATTGTGAGGGTACAAACAGAATCATGACTCAGTTCACAATTCTGAAGAGAGCAAAGTGTCCTCAAACACTTTGGTACTGTAGGATATAGAAATTTGCTCTAAGTTTTCAATTACTCACCCCTTGAGTCCTTTCTGCTGTCTGCATGTTTACTTACTATCTCTCTTCTCATGAAGGTGCAATGTGGATAGCTAAGAGAAAATGGATGACCAATAATTTAGTCTCTGATATTTTATTTGTAATGGACTTTATGAGATGATTTGATCCTTTTACTATATTCAAGTAGTTACATCCCTTGTGAAGGTGTAAGGTACCTCAGTCCCACTGCTAGCTAATAACATGCCTATTTAATGGAGGAAATTAATTTCACTTTTAAATAACAAAGTTGAAAACCTAAAAAACACTAAGAAGTTACATAATCATGTAGTTTTTTTTACTATCATTTTCCCTCATCTTCCTAATTCTGATTTTCACCACTCCCATGAATGATGACTTATTCGGAGTTCCTTAAGTATAATTACAGGATTTTCATGCATGTACAAGGATACAAAAATATAGAATATCCTCACTTCACATTTTAAAATAAAAGTTTGTACATGATACACACTGCTGTCCTGCATCTGCTTTCATATTAAAGTGTTTCTTGGAGATATGTCCATATCAGTACCTAGACATTTTCTATCTTATTAACATTTCTGTATTTATTCCATTGCTTTAGACACATGCAAGTGTTTGCCATTTCAGATGCTGCTGCAAATGAATGTTTATGCATATATATATATGTGTGTGCGTATATATATATATATATATATACGCACACACATATACATACACACACACACACATGTGTATCAGAATACCTGTAAGATAAATTTCCTGAAGAGGATATTAATAGGGTATTATTTACATTTAAATGCATCATCTACATTCTAAAGCAGCTACATGGATACATAATTTCCGGGTGAAACTCAGGTTTTTCCAGGCCACATGAGCTTAGGGTAGACAAGTATGGTAATCATTATCGGTCTCTCTGACTCAACCTTCAACCACAGATATGGAAGAAATTAGAATCCCTTCCATATGGTCCTCAGTGATTACTCGGTAATTACTGATATGTGCTCTTTATTAGTCATGCTCACTCTGTCATTCACATGGATAGTATGTGGGTCTCAGGTTGTTATTGTGACATTTGTCTCCTTCATGTCATAATGTGAGCTATATTTTCATGTCTCTGTTGTCCTCTACTCCTGATATTACCCCATGGATGTCCATGCTACTTCTATGCCACATTACCCTCATCACTTTACCTTAAAATAGGGGGCAATTCCTCTCATTTTCAGTTTATTCCATACACTCAGGTGATATAAATTATTTTTCCTTACTCTTGATTTTGAATTTTCAAAGAGTAAAGAATATATTAAACAAAAGATCCCTTCTGGCTATAATATTCAATGACTCCTGATTAAAGTCAATGCCGGGCTTGCTAAAAGCCTAAGCTCCTCAATTATTTCTTCCGTATGGAGAACCTGAAGATGACAAACACAGACACAAACAGACACACACACACATCCAAAAGAATTTTATTTTAATTTTCCTTTTTAGTTATCTCCTTTGTCCTTCTTTTCAGTATAGTTAATAAGCTATTACTGAGAACTTGTGACTTTTAAGAGACTTCTAAATTTATTAAATTATATTTTAATTTATAAAAGTCAAGAGAAGTTTATAGATATTATTTGCAAAATAAATTATTTTTCTTATATATTCTATGATAATTATGATATTGTTCTGAATTTTAGAAGTCTTACATAATTATTTCGAAGGACTTCAAGAACTTAATGATACAATTTTTCATAATTATGACTAATGTTGTTTTTAGACTACCTGCATTGCAGGAAAAAAAATGACTTGCTCTTCAGCCTTTGTTTTACAATGTTACTCATTCTAGTTAACTAATGTTTGATCTTGTATTTCAAGGAACTAGAAACCTGGGCAACAGTTAGTTCTGTTAATGGATTGTTTACCCATGCTTTACAAAAACAAAATGAAAAGTAAAATTATTTTATTTAAACTACGGATAGGGGCGCCTGGGTGGCACAGCGGTTAAGCGTCTGCCTTCGGCTCAGGGCGTGATCCCGGCGTTATAGGCGTTATGGGCGTTATGGGATCGAGCCCCACATCAGGCTCCTCCGCTATAAGCCTGCTTCTTCCTCTCCCACTCCCCCTGCTTGTGTTCCCTCTCTCGCTGGCTGGCTCTCTCTGTTGAATAAATAAATAAAATCTTAAAAAAAATAAAAAATTAAAAAAATAAATAAACTACTGATAGCTCAACTACTGAATTGAAGTTCAGTATTTAGAATTCATATATAACTGGAAACACCTAACATACTAGACCTGTTCTTACCTTTTCTGCTCTCCAGAACTATCTTTTAGATCCTGACCTCTGCTAGATGAAAATAAATAACGGGTTTATAATCATCTCATAAAAATTATTATCTTTCTTTGACTATCCCGAACAGTTATGGTTTATACTCCTCTTTTGGTATTTACATGCTATCTCTATTGTTTTATGTTTATGGCTTATCCAGTAATTAAGCTCTAACCCCCGAAGTTAAGTTACTTTATATGCTACATCTCCTAATACAGTCTCTCTCATGGTAGAAACTCAAAAATTACTAGGTGAAGATGATTGTATGTGGTCATGATAATTCAAGGCACACTGCTGATTAAATGGGATCATTTACATTATAAAAGGACTTAGAACAGATATTGACCACACAAAAAAATTCAATAAATGTTTTTTTTGCTGCATTTATCAAATGCCTTTGGTTAATATGACATGCAAGACATTCTGGGTTTCATTTTATTTTTTTTATTTTTATTTAAATCCCATTTAGGGGGGCGCCTGGGTGGCACAACGGTTAAGCGCCTGCCTTCGGCTCAGGGCGTGATCCCAGCGTTACGGGATCGAGCCCCACATCAGGCTCCTCCACTATGAGCCTGCTTCTTCCTCTCCCACTCCCCCTGCTTGTGTTCCCTCTCTCGCTGGCTATCTCTGTTAAATAAATATATAAAATCTTTAAATAAAAAAAAAATAAAATAAAATAAATAAATCCCATTTAGTTAACATACAGTGTAATACTAGTTTCAGGTGTACAACACAGTGCTTCAACAATTCCACACGTCACCCAACGCTCACCACAAGTGCACTCCTTAATCCTCATCACCTCTTTAACCCATCCCGCCACCCACCTTCCTTCTGGAAACAATAATTTTATTCTCTATAGTTAAGAGTCTATTTCTTGGTTTGCCTCCTTTTCTGTTTTTCTTCCCTTTGCTCATTTGTTTTGTTTCTTAAATTCCATGTATGAGTGAAATCATATGGTATTTGTCTTTCTTTGACTTATTTTCCTTAGCATAATACTCTCTAGCTCCATCCATGTCATTACAAATGGCAAGGTTTTCATTCCTTTATTATGCTTGAGTAATAGTCCATTGTACATATATATATACCACTTTTTCTTTATTCATTCATCAATCTATGCACACTGGGATGTTTCCATAATTTGGCTATCATAGACAATACTGCTATAAAAATCAGGGTGCACCTATCCCTTTGAATTAGTATTTTTGCATTCTGTGGGTAAATAAATACCTAGTAGTGCAATTGTCCAATTGTAGAGTAGTTCTATTTTTAACTTTTTGAGGAATCTCCATACTGTTTTCCACAGGGGTTGTACCAGTTTGCAATCCCACCAACAGTGCAAGAAGGTTTCCCTTTCTCCACATCCTTGGCAACACCTGTTGTCCCTTGTGTTGTTGATTTTAGCCACTCTGATGGGTGTGTGATGATATCTCATTGTAATTTTTATTTGTATTTCCCTGATAAGTGATAATGAGCATCTTTTCATGTGCCTGTTGGCTATCTGTATGTCTTCTTTGGAAGTGCCTATTCGTGTCTGCTGTCCATTTTTAATTGGATTGTTTTTTGGGTGTCGAGTTTGATTAGTTCTTTATATATTTTGGATACTAAGCCTTCATCAGATATGTCATTTGCAAATATCTTCTCCCATTTCATAGGTTGTCTTTTAGTTTTGCTGTTTCCTTTGTTGTGCAGAAGCTTTTTATTTTGACGTAGTTCCAAGAGCTTATTTTTTATTTTGTTTCCCTTGTCTGGGTCTCATTTTAATTAAAAACATAATATGTTATAAGCTTTTAATTATTCCTAGCACTTTAGTTCTATTTATCAATTAACAGATAAAATACCTGCTATTGAAGTAAATTTCTCTGTCCTTTTGGATAAAATAATTCAAAGTTAAAATGTAAATTTTCCCATCATACTTCACCCATAACAAATAAGCCTACACATTTCACACAGTATGTCAAGCCACTTAAAGAATCATTTCCTGGGGCTCCTGGGTGGCTCAGTCATTAAGTGTCTGCCTTTGGTTCAGGGCATGATCCCAGGGTCCTGGGATCGAGCCCCACATGGGGCTCCCTGCTCCGCTGGGAGCCTGCTTCTTCCCTCCCACTCCCCCTGCTTGCGTTCCCTCTCTCACTGGCTGTCTCTCTCTCTCTGTGTCAAATAAATAAATAAAATCTTTAAAAAAAAATCATTTCCTTAGGGGCACCTGGGTGGCTCAGTCAGTGAAGTGTCTGCCTTGGGCTCAGGTCATGATCCTAGGGTCCTGGGATGAGCCCCACATCAGGCTCCCTGCTCAGCATGGACCTGCTTCTCCCTCTCCCTCTCCCTAACACTCTCTCTCTGTCTCTCAAATAAATAAAATCTTAAAAAAAAAAAAATCATTTCCTTTAATCGGTTTGGCTTTAATGAGTGAAACCAAAATGTTTATCATATCTAATTCTTTTGCCTCATTAAAAATTACATATTCTTAAAAAGAAATCTGCTATTATTACAAAATTCAAAAGATATAATCTCTGTCATATCACGGACATGTTAATTTTATAAAATGTAGTTTTCTGTAAGTACAAATATTCAAAGAAGCAGACAGAACTTGCCCTTCAGAGCCAGATTTCAGTTTGAAAATTATATGCACATTATATAAAATTGTCCGAAAAACACGGTTAATCCATGGCATCTGGCCTATTACTGTAATTGTTAAATGATACAGAGAGATAGAAATTTATATTTCCACTTCCCCATTGTGAAAAATTAATAAAACCTTTCTTATTTTCATAAAAAAAATAGTATGAAACAAGAACAGCATCATAGTTGTCTTAAAATTCTTCAAATTTAAATAGTATGTTCTTTATAGGAATTAATCACAAATTAAAACAAAACAAAACAACCTTGACCCACCCATTCTGCATCTAGAAAGCATGTGAATAAAACAATAAAAATTGCTTAAAGAAAATTTAAAAACATGGAGAGAACTGAAAACTAAACAGAAAATTACATAAAACACGTATTTTCCTATATAATTAACTGCAGACCACATACAAATATGTTTAAGATTGTTCTAGATTTCTAAATTAAATAATATGCAGATTTATTCTCATCATATGTAGGTTTAAGTGAATAGAGGTTTCAAAAGTAAAATTCAGAAAATGTAATTTAGCATTAATGTGATCATGGCTGTGTCAAGACCAGTCACTGTCCCTTTTGGTATTTTTTAATCCACTATGTATTTTGCACTTGTATTTTTGTTTCATAGTTTGCATGGTGTTATCTCTCCTCTTTTTTTGTTTTTGATCATTATCTACTCCTTCATTTGCATATTTCCATTCCTTTTTTATTCTTGATTCTTCATTCTTTTGCTTATGTGTTGAAGTTTGGGGTTTTGCCTTCATTGTTTATCTTGTTCCTCCTTCAATTCCCTTTTTCTCACCTAAATTCCTTGTCTCACTATGCTTGTGTGTGTGTTGTGTGTATATTTGCAGATCTGACATTTTGACTCATTGGCATGAGCCAGAATATGATCAGAAGAGGAAGGCATGATAGAGTAACAAAAAGCATGATAAAGACAAGTTTCAGTTTCTTCAACAAAATGGTTACAAAGTAACATTTTGAGGATTGACTCTATTGTTGCTTTCCTGAGTACCAGTTTTACTAAGATTACTGCCAGTCTTTCCTGAACTGAGACTTAAATGCAGAAGATACTTATATATAATCACATGTTACACTTAATGTACTTTACCTGTTCATTTGTCCTAATCATATTACACATTTTCCTTTGTATCAAAATTTTGTAAATTTTTAAGTACCATTCAAAAGAAGAAAGCTGTTTATAATTTCTTGTTTCCAGAATTATAGTTTCTACTATTATTTAAAAATCTAGTGGAAAATAGTAACTGTTCATACTTCTGTCTTATCCTTTAAATGGGATTTATGTAAAGAACTAGATGCAATCACACACTGCCTTTCCAGCCAATGGGTCCTGAAAGAAGATCTGTATCGTCTGGCCCTAAAGGATTAGGAATATGGCATTACTAGTTTGTCACAACATTATTTAAATAAACCATCAATCAAAAGGACTGAAAGTACACAGATGCATAATGACAACACTTTTAATGTTTTGTTGGTGTTTATCAAATGAAAGGTAGCAGTGTTAAGAATTTATGCAATGAAACATTTTTATCAGTGATAAAAAAAGCAATAAACCAGACATCATTTTTAAAACATGATTTGGAAAACCATCAAGACTGTCAGTCAATTCCTTGAAAATACATTTCCAAGAAGTAGTTTTTGAAAAATGAATTTTTAAAATACAGTTTGATATCTATATTTTTATTCCTATCTGTTTGATATCTGTTATTTTATATTTTATAAAAATATTTCATATATATGTTATTTTATTTTTCATTTTAACACTTTTACTATGTATTTTCTATGTAATTATATCTTGTTAACTGACAGAACCATGTTTTAAAATAAACACATACATACATTTTCAAATGAAAGACTTCCTTGGTAGATTAGTAAATGTATTCTTTAACTATGTATCTAAGATTTACATGCTCATATTACATTAAATTTTATTTCCACTTTATAGCTATCAACATTTTATTTGGGGTTAGTGTACCTGCTTAATTTTTAAACAAGAAGTATAAATTTACATGGATACGTAATTTGTCCTACTCCTTTAGAAAATAATAATGGTCAAACTTTGAGAGAGAAATCTTTTAAGGTTATTTGCATGATTCCAGAGATTGCCTATATAAATGTGGGAGAAAAATGATGATATGGATGAATATGACTGGCCCTATATGATTGGTAAATATGACCAAAACCAAACGATTTCAGTTAACAGAGGGAAAGAAAGGCAATAAGGGAATATTAAGGCAAAGCAATAATTTTTAAATTATACAGTTTTTTTCCTTTAGCTATAAAGGACATTACTGGGGAAAATCACAATATTTTCATAATGCCTATAGTTTAGATAAGTAGTATGATATCAGTATTACTTTTCTAATTCTAATAACTGGAAATAAGAGATTATCTTTGTCATTTTGGAAATGCACACTAATGTATCTAGAATTAAAGAGTCATCATGTGTGCAATTTACTCTTAATTGGTCCATGGTAATATATATAATTTTTAAAAATAAAAAATTTTAAAAAGATGAGACAGGCTCAGGCTAGATATTTGAAACATGGCTTAGGTTAACCAATGTTAACCTGCAATGACGAAAGTCATACTGAGTCATACTGGTAGTTGTCAATGGTATGTTTTCATAAAACAAAGTTTCAGACAAAAAACTGTAGGTTTTTCAAAAACACAGTGAAGAAAAAGACACCATGACAGACCTGTCATGGCCTGAGGGAGGGTCATTTTTTTAAATGGCTCTTTCAGAATCAATTTCAGCAGCAGATATCCGTGTGGGAGTCTTTTCACAAAAGCAAGGAAAATACTATAATGGGAGAGAATGTGCTAGTCTTTTATAGCAAAGCTGCCTATGGCAACTCAACTTGCTCTTATGTTTCAATCCTTCAACAGAAACAATGGAAAAAGGGTTGCACCTAAAAAGACCAAAGTTGTGAGAGGATAAAAATGGGTACAGAGACAACACACTGCTTGAGGACAAATTTTTTATCTCCATTTGTAATCCACTCAGTCCTCTCTTTATCCCATAACATTTTGTTTTCTACCTAAAAGTCAAAAGAACTATGGTTTTGGGGGGCAAAGCTCTAGGGAACATTTCTAAATGTTAGATGATATGTATTACAAACCTCAGTATTTATTATTTTCAACGTAAATAGTGTGACTAGTCAGTGGCTATAATAAAAGTAATACTATTATTTACTGCTAATATTGATAATATTATTTAATATTTAAACTCGCTCAGTGCCTGAGGTAGCATTAAGCACTTTACTATATACATTATGGCTTTTAATACTTAAAATAACTTCATGAGGTAGGTACTGATAGTTTCAGTTGAAGAAACAGAAATCATGAAGCTGCATAAATTGCATAATTGTTCAAGATCACACAACCAGCAAGTACAAAAGCTTAGCAGTTAAACTTCAGAGCTTACACCTCCATGAAAGTTTGATGACAATATGCCACTTTACAATGTACAAAATGTTCCAAACTGTATTCCATATAAAGATTGACAGATTAACTAATGCATTATGGGTCACTATTTCTAAGGTGACTTTTAGAATATACACTGTTCTTTATGAATTTATGAATTTGCAAGTTATATGAATATTTCTTTAGCTGACAGTTAAGGAAAACACTATTTGCTGGTAAGGAAAATGTAATTTCCTAGGATTAAAACTGAATCTAAAAATTTCTAGTTTGATTTTATTCATTCAACAAATTTTATTAGGTGCCTATTTTGTCCTAGGTACTAAGAAAGCCATGGTTAAACAGACATAAATTCCTGGTACCCTGGAACTTTCTTCCTACTAAGAAAATCAGAACATACACAAGATAAAAATAGAGAGTACAGTATAAAATAAGAGATAGGATAAAAAGTAAAGTAGCAATATATAAAAGGTCTGTCTTATGTTCAGTAAAATCTACAACTCTCCAGATTCCATTCATTGATTCTAGTTTCTCCCTGTGGAGGCAAACCAGAGAAAAAAGAATCTTTTGGTTTTGTTGTTGTTGTTTTTAAGCAAATAGCCTTTGAATTTTGCTAAATCACCTACTACATCCTTTAGACTTTAGACTTTAGAGTTAACCCTCTTAAGCACCATTTTGACAATCTTCATCTAGTCTCAATTTTTCCTAGTTTAAAAAAAAACAAAAAACAACTGGTTCTTTCATCTGTCGATATTCTTCCATCTTACCAAAAGGGACATTAAAAGAGAACTTTGAAATGACTTATTGAAATCTAGATACATTAACTCTACTTTTCTTTTAGAGTATTTTTGAAGGAAATTCCAGTCATAAAGATTGTAGTACCTCCTTTAGAAATAATCATGACATTCATAGCATCTACTAAGATGGAATTAGATGCTATTAGATATTAAAACAAGTCCTGGTAAGTGTGAAGCTCAACATGACAGTTTTAACAGTTCCCAGAGGGTTATTTCCATACGGAGAAGATGGCCACATGATTTTGTGATGGGAGTCAGGGTGAAGTCATATCAGAGTCACTGAGTTTCTATGTGACAGTGGAAAATTATTTCAAGAAATCATTTTATAATTTTTAAATGTAAAAACACCATACTATCCCTTGCCCATACCTCTGCTATGTATGAAGAATATAGTATGATCAATTAACAAACCACTTTTAATAAAACATAATTTCTATGTAAAAAGATACTGGTGGCCATATAATAGTATTGTGGAAATTATTTTTATAGACAAGGATTTTACTAAACACCTAGTTCAGAGTTTCTTTCTACAATGCCAAACTTCCTAAATCATCAACATTATGTTATTCATTAGTATCCTATAATTGTTATGTATGCAAATCTATTTGAAAATTGTTGGGTTAGCTACAATAAAGGGTCAGTTCCCATTATTATGATGCTAGTTAGGGTATATGTTAACATGTACTTTGAACCCCCAAATATAGATGTAGAATGCCACATTTCTCACACTCCACTAGCCACATGTTTTCTCATATCACTTACTAACATTTCCCAATTTCATCTTTATAATAGTTATTGAGATTAGATGATAATATTTTAACCACAACAAGTATTACAGGAACTGAGCTCTGATGTTGGGGATAAGAGTCAGGTCTGTCACGCACGTGTGCACACACACACACACAACTACAGGAGCCAAGGAATCAGGAACTGAATTAAATATTTCTGTGTGAAGTGATTTTCATGAGAATAGGGAATGCTCAATGTTTGGTGGTCACTGCTGGAGTACTATATACATAGGACTGCTTAAAATTAACAAGACTGAGAGCAATGCAGGATCTCAGGGATATGAACTGACAGTCCTCAATCAAGTGTGGCTACTGCCAAAGCTAGCTGATAACATGGCATGCTGATTTAAATTGTACATTTGCCCTTCCTCAGGATGAGAAATTATATTAGCCTTCAGAAGATCTAGTCATGAAGAAGTGTAGAAGGCAGAAGCAAGGAAAATAAGGCGGCTGATGACTGGAGAAAGACCCAGGGATACTACTGTGACTATAGTCTTGGAAATACTATTGTGACTTCAGGAAAATACTAAAACTGCATGCAGAATATTGTGAACATATAGTTGAGACAGGGAATCCAAAGCTTTCTTCTGGTTTCAATATTGCCAGTGACCTAAAACAGTAAAAACTCCTCCAGGTACATAAAACTCTCCTCTTATCTGACAGCAATATCAACAATTGCCCTCAGCGAAACAATCTGGAAGGAAATTGATCTCTTTTAGACTTCTCTGGCAGAAGATGAGCAAACAATCTCTTTAAGCACCAGGTAGTACTAGTAGGAAATACACAGTAACTCTTCCAACAACAACAAGAAAGGTTTTTTAAAATATTGGTTCACAAAAGAAGAATGTTGAACTTTCGAATTAGTCAAGAAAAAATTTATTTATACTACAGACTTTAAAAATCTTTTTAAAATGTAAAAAAAAAAAAAAAGCCCATTCTAAACTGAGAAATTTCTTAAAATAGGTGATCGATCACCTCCATATTCTGGTAACTATTCCTGCATAATATTAGGTCATAATATTAAGATACTACCCACAAGAAAGAACTTTCCACTTCTATTTCCATTTTCCTTTCTCTCCATGAAGCCTACCCTTTCTGCTCCTGGGCACAGCTACCACAACATGGCTTCGTCTCCCGTTTATCCTGGTCTAATACACTTACCAGCCAGGAACTGTAAAGGGAAGTAACCTTTGATAAATATTCTTGTCTGTTGTTCAATGAGGGACACATTGGGAGATGTGATCAGGGCTTATAAAAATATACTTCATAATGTATTTCATTCTCTGCATACTTGCCTATTCTTTTATGCACAGTTGCTTTTACTGTTTTGTCTTTCATAATATCTCCTATACAAAATAAAGAAGCAAATAAAATATTTTGGGTACATATGAAGGAAGAAGAAAAATATCAGAATTTGCCATTTCTAGATATTTCTAGGTATCACCCCTTAATCTCTATCACATCTTCTTTTATTTTTAAGATTTATTTACTTATTTTAGAGACGGGGCAGAGGGAGGTGCAAAGGGAGAGGGAGGGAGACTCTTAAGCAGACTCTGTGTTCAGCACAGAGCCCGACGTGGAGCTTAATCTCACAATCCCGAGAACAGGACCCTGAGGCCACGACCTGAGCCAGAACCAAGCGCGACCAACACCTAACCGAATGCATCACCCAGGTGCCCCTCTATTACACCTTCTTTATTCCTGAAGTTGAAATATTGTTTAGGACAGTGAGAAACACCATATTTCTGAGTATCTAAATTTATATATGTCTTATATGAATAGAACTGAAAATTACATAAACAAAGGTAGATAAATTACTATCAACTATTGAAACTCATGGCCCCGGTGTACTTTGAAATTGTATATTCCACTAAAAAAGTATGAACATTAGGTTTTATTAAGAATATTACATATGCATTGATACATAGGAAACACAGATAGGTATCTTCCATTTTACCTTAACATCAGTACCAAATTAGTGATTGACATATAGTGTGAATAATTTTTACATAAAATTTGTAAGTTTGACACAAACATCTAAATATCTATATTAAATTTCCAAGCCCTCCATAGCATTGTCTGTTGTTTCTTCCCTGATACCTAGTTAGTCATAATATTTTGTATAAATTCAAAATTATTCAATAAACAATATATTTATTTAAACAGCAGTTGTTTTAATACACATTTTCTTGTGAACAACTTTTAATACATACATTATTCAGCATGGTAGAGCAAGACAGATTTCGTTATCAATTAGTGCTACAGAAAAGTCTTAATATCTAATAAGGGCTTAATTTAAGAATGCATATCTATTGCTTTGTAATATTTTCCTTATGCTACTACCTGATTTTCCTTCTCAAAGATTTTGTTTTTGTTGTCAGCAATGCTACAGTACATAGCCACCTTCTAAAATTAATTCCCATAAACATATCTTTGTCATTATTTTGCCATTACTGAAATGGATAGTGTTTACAGTTTAATTTTTAATTGTCATACATTTGGACTTTAAAATTAATACTCCAGTTCTAGTTTTCCCTTAAGGAATATATTACAGTATACATGGTACATACAACTTTGATGATCACATTAGCAATGCCCTCAGTATCAATAAACTGAGTATGAATATAGAGTATCTCCAATAAAATCTAGCCTGTAGATCATAAGGGAATCATGATAAAGTAGCAAAATGATAAGTGTGCTTCCTAGTTACGTTGAAACAGTTAAAACAACAACAAAAACAGCAAAAAGATATAGACATTACCATTTTGAAAACAATTTGCTCTCACAGCAGAGTCTTACCTAGAGGGTATCATTGAACAGAATATCGTACAAAATTACTACCACATGAAAATATATTTTAATTGTCAGATCACAAAACAAACTCTTCATTATGTGTCATGGGGGGTGACATTTCACAAAGGGCATATTTTATCTACTGAAGTATTAGAGGATTTATTTCAAGGATAAATTAGCTATTTATATATAATGCAACACAAATTAAGTGTTTTATTTTCTTTGTTTGACTCTTTAGGGCCCAGGGCATGGCACCTCAAAATATGCCACAATGGCATATTTTTTATTTTGAATTAAAGTTACTTAAGAAATGGTCAGTGCGGGAAGAACACTCTGACCATCCTTTGTCCAGAAATCAGGAAATAAATCTCCCACGTGAAAGGTACCCTACCTGTACCAGGAGGTAAAAAGACACTTATTACAAGATACAGGGAATTCAGAGCCAAGAAGTCTATATAAACAAATCTGGTTGCTTTTACTAATATGCTGCCCCAGCCCAAATCCTGTTTAGAATTCTTTATTGTTTGAAGCTTCCAAACATAAGTTTTCTTTGTCTTGCCAATTCCTCACAGATTTATGTTTCTTTGTTTAAAATGTATAAAAGCTGCATATCTTGGTCATTTTGCAGAGGGGTCTCAATTTTATTGTGTGGCTTCAGAGACCATGTAATTAAACTTTGTTTTTTCTCCTGTTAATCTGTCTCATGTCAATTTAATTCTTAGATCAGCCAAAAGGTAGAGAAAGGTAGAGGAAAAATTTTCCTCCCCAACAACTCAAAATAAAGTCTTTCACAATTGAAAACAAAGGATATGCAAAAAGTAGGACTATATTTACACAAACATTTGTGTATTTTAATTTGTTTTTAAAACTAATTTATGGAAACCCAATCATTTAAGAGCTCTAAACACTGCCAGATGCCTAAACTTTACAACTAATAAGTGATATTAATTCTACTTTTTGTAAACACAGATGAAAAAACTGAAGCAAAGAGCTATAGTGTACAAATCCCATTACTTCTTTAAGGACTGCACACCTTGACTTCAGTTTTTATTATAATATCAACACCACTACAACAAACTAAAGATAACTTTAGAGAAAAAGTGATTTTATTCCCTCATCTCAGATTGTGTAAGAATGTCTCTATTCTTTGTAACTCCAAGTAATACTCTTTGTTGCCACAAATAAAATATCTAATGTAAAAACTGACTAAGCATTTAAATATTTTAAATATTCACCAAATAGCAAACAAATACTAATAGTGTATAGAAATTCTCCAAATATCTATTTACTCATATAGGTATTTCCTCAAGTGGTCAAAAATCTTAATTCTATCCAAAGAGATATGTGATATCAAGGAGCCTAAATATATTTATTATAAATGTTTATGAGAATGTTTATAACACTAGATGTTCTAAAGCATGACATTTGAGCTGGCTTATTTTTTTTTTGACAGATACATTTTTGTATTTTAGAGGACAAATTATATATGAATCACCTAACATTTCCCAAGTTGTAAGGAAACATCATTAAAGTGAGAAGCTCATGGTGCATGATGATGATCTAGGCTTTCTTCACAGCCCCAGCTCCACAAACACTACCCATTGGACTGCTTCTAAAGCCATTCCTAGAATGCCTAAAATGCATCATGGATCTCTACAGTCAATATCACTGAAATCTCAAGAGTTTTTCACTAGTTAACAAATGAAAAATACCTAGACACTGACTAGCTTAAAACATCTTCTTGACTCTATCTGGAGTTTTACTAATACACCAGTCCAAATATTTGTATGGCTCCCAATTATTTGTATGCCTCCAAATAACTCCTCCCAATGTTAATATGTGTAATATTAGCTACATAAATTGGACAGAAATTCAGGATCACTGGCTAAAAGAATGTAGAATATGTTTTGAAAGCTTTACTCCATATAAATCCCTCAAAGACCTCTACACCTGAGGGAAAAATGAGCCTACTTTGTCTGAGGTGCTTTTCTGTGCACTAAAGGTATAAAAATGACAAAAATTCACAAAAGTTCTAACAGAGTTACAATCTAGTTGAGACTAGAGATACTTCATACAAACACCCTCACTCTAACTACAGTATCTTTCTTCATCCCTTTTTTTTAATGCTTGGGATAATACTTCAATTAAAGAAAGAGTTCAGCAAGTAAAGAACTTCGAAACCATGTACTAAGATATCATTAAGATAGAATAATACATTACATTTGAGAGAAAAGAATGGAAAATAAATCTGGTTACATTTTTGACAGTTACAAGGAACAATATGTATGTAGGATTAAAGTATAATTAAATATCAGGAAAATACTCCTGATTTTAAGGAGATACATTATTTGGAAACAAACTCATAGGTGACGATTGAATTTTATAAATCCATTTTATAATAAGGCTTCAAATAACTCAGCTAATAAATCAAACCTCATTAGAAGGTGGTAGGGGTGACGGAAGAAGGAGAGGGGGAAGTGAGAAAGAACAAGAAGAAAAAGTAACAGAAACACACAGAGTAAACACTACATCTCAGATCTGTACAACTGAAAGGGTCAGAAAACATCTTACTATTCAGAAGAGTGGGAGAATTAATCACTTTATCTTTTATCATTTTAAGGGGATTTCATATATTTACCTTGGGATAAATCCCAAAGCCCTCCAGGAATAAATGCAAGACAAAATGCTGAACTGGGATGATTCTTACATTAGGAGTATAGTAGAATTGGGTTCACAGGTATATTTTAACTCTAACGTTTTTCTTTGGAGCTTTGATATAATGCTTAATAATTTAGCTTAGATTTGTTAAAAAAAAAAAGTATAACACTAAAAACTCAGAAATTCAATATATACCATTTTCAAAAATTTCAATTTACTAGAAAGGTTTTGCTTAGTACTAACAATGTTCACATTTATCTCCTACAATACCAAAATATATGAGGAAATGAAGGAACTGATTTTCTAGAAGAATGCAGCAGTACTTTACATATGTATATGAAAAATATATACATATAGACATATATGCATACTTGCACACTCATATTGGAAAAACAATTATAAAATAAAGGTCAGGCCTTTTTAAATTTGAAAGTTATTTTACAGACACATATTTCAATTCTTCACAAATACATGTCACTGATGAATCACAGAGAATTTTTTCTCAATAATTGCTTTTGATTTCCCATAGCATATAGCCATGTTGACATAAAGTGCATATTCACTGACTTTATACCACATATCTAAATTTTCCAACTATTCTTTTTAATTAAAACCACAAATATGATGTGTAAGAGACTGAAAAACGCTAAAAAGACAGTAATCAGGTTTATTAATGCATATGACTAACACATTTAAAAAGCCCACTATAGCCCTGGTTCTAAACTTTCCTTCCTCCTCCCTTGCTGGACTCTGCTGTTGCCATGCAGCTATCCAGCCAGCACACTCTCACTCCCTTTTGTATGGGTGTTACACTGTTGCCATGGATATAGCTATCTCTATATTTTTTTCAGCTCCTCTTTTAAAATATTTTTTTCTTCGACCTCAGGAGAACATGTACTGTCATATACTCAATAGTCACTTAACAGAATAAAAAAAAAAAAAAAATACACAAAAATTCTACATCCCTGAAATCATTTCAATCATAGCATAAGCTATAAATATATCCAAACCCTAAATGTGGAGACACCTACCTACTATATTTTTAATACTAATGGAATGCTTAATGACCTACAGAAATTACACAGACCCAAAAACCCATTTAAAAAAATTTTTTATTTCAACTTAGGAGGAAAAAAATCATAAAATACCTGAAAAAAAACAGTAATAAATTTCCAGTCTGTAGACACCCTGATCTTCATTGTCTTTATCATTTCCAATGGCTGTCTTAGAAAGAAAATTAAGTGGGATGCTAAACAGTCACTGCCAAAATTAAAACCACAGGCTAGATTTTAGAACACATGCATAAAAGCAAATAAATCTTTACACTAGGTTACAAATGAGCCAGAGTTCAATTCAGATTTCAGACGAGATCGGGCGCGTTCAGGGTGGTATGGCCGTAGACCAATTCAGATTTCAGAATCAATTCACTGATATTCCAAGCCAAAGTTTTCACACATTGAAATTAAGCTCCAAAACACTTCCTTATGGTGGAGGTTAATTTCCTTTAAAGAATGCATTAGAATAAAGAAACTTCAGCATTGTGGTGAAAATGCGTGTTACCCAAATGAATTCACTGAAGTGCATACAGAAGTGAATCAGTGATATTAGCATGGTGAGGTACAGGACCTTCTGGATTACTGGCATTGCAAAAAAGGAAAAAAAAAAAAATTCCCACTCCCATAGAGTTCACATAGCAGTATTGGTCAGGTATCAATCTATCTTCCAGGGATCAAAAAAAAAAAATTTTGTCAATATTCAGTGATAATACAGCACAACTGGAAAAACAATCTAACACATGGGGTAGCCCACTTGTCTCCACATATAAAGTACACAGTAAAAGTAATAGAGATTATGTAGAATATAGGTTAAAAGTATATTCTGGAACCAGACAGTTACGTTCTGATCCTAGCTCAGCCACTCAGTCACTGTGTAACCTCAGGTGAATCTATTAACTTATTGGTACCTCAGTTTTCTCACCTGTATGGCGTGATAATAACAGTTACTAACATCAGGTTATTGTGAAGATGTATATTTATTATATTATATTATATTATATTATATTATATTATATTAGGCCCTTAGCATAGTGCCTGGAACCTAGTAAACCTCAAGGGTCTTATACTATACAAATCTCTAGAAAAATTAATAGGTTAATCGTGGAGGGGAAAAAAAGGCTTTCCAGTTACAAAGCAATGAGTATCTAAGAATTTTTATTTTTGATGTTTTGCCAAACATATCATTTAGTGATTATTATGGGTTTGTGGATGAGATGTAATGTTATATCTACCATTTTATATATTTGAATTAGTCATTAGTTATATAATTGAATTAGTCAAAATGTTATCTGAAAAAGCTGATTTTTAGGTAAAGAAAACACCGCCCTGAAGAGTGAATTTTTATGAGCCAGAAATAACTATACCTCATGATTCCATATTTTGAATCACTTTACATATTTTACATTATGAAAAACTAAATTAAAACAAAAGATTTTACACCAAGAACTAATTTGTATTAATATATATTGTTCCCAGAATTCTTAAGGCTGCTGACAAATATACATGCAACTAAGTCAACAAAATATTCTTAAAAGGTGGAAAATGAGAATATGGAGCCAAATCAAATATTCAGAGGCGGGGATGGGAGAGAAACTTTTCTTATGAATACCTGATATTATTTAACCTTCACTAAAGCTCTATGATACAACTTGCACAGATTCCCGATAAGAAAATGAGGCTTGAAAAGGCTAAAGAAGTCGTCCTTTTGTAGAGTTAGTGAACAATTTCTTCAAGAAATAAACATGCTAAAAGAACCAAGGAATTTTTTTCATTTAGAATAGAAATGTTATGTTTGGAATAGGTATTATCTTTCTCCTAAACTGTATAATCTCACAATGATGTCATTACATTAAAAAAAAAAAGTCAACATGTACTTACAAGTACCCTCTATGTATATAAAAAAGGGCTAAATGATACCCCAAAAAAAGTAAAAATGCATTCCAAATACGAGTGGTAGTAGCCCTGCTTTACTGATACTAACCAATCAAGGCTAGGTTATATCACATTAAAGATCAACACTTTTGAATATATAATGTAGACTAACAGTTTTTTACATAATTAGATCATTTTTAATCTGTGTGACAAGTTTGCTTAACACAAACAATGTTTTCTTCTCCAAAGCAATAAGTACAGGATTATTATTTGTGCAGCCTGGCACCTCGGCAACTGTACCTTCGGGATGGCTTAAAAGACAATTTAAGACCTGAATATAATTAAAGACACTGAATAAATAAAATTTTATTAGATGCCTGTAAGGCTATTAAAATAAGCTCTAAGGGGGAAAAAAAAAGCTCTAGGGATATTTCCAACCTTTTCCTGCAGGGATGATCAGTTTTTAACAGTGCAAGGATGGAAAATAGCATCATGAGAGGCCTCATGAATTCACAACACTTGAGTAACTCCAATGTATGTCTGATGGATCCTCTTTAGTCTTCCATTGCTATCAGAGCCAATAATGACCATATTACACATGATCGTAGTTGTTATTCTTGTAAAATAATAGGTTATAGAATGTACTGCCCAGCCCCACCATATCTCTCCATTAATTATAAGATTTAATCATTGAAATATAATTTATATACAGTAGATGCTTAATTTTTTAAATTACCTTTTTAGTAAATAGCAATACTTAACATCTATGGATAAAAGTTCAAAATACATAAGCTTTTTTAATTATGATTAGAGTCTATCAGGGTATACTTTTTTTCCTCATCTCCATACACTTTCCAGAAAATTTTAACAAATTCCAACTCATGTGAACAAAAGCATCCAAACAGCTATTAGCATCATGTTGGATTCCTTACATACTTGACTGAAACCCAAGGGAGATGAAAAGAGTTGCCAACTTAAGGAAAGCTATCAGATAAAAAAAGTAATGTTTAGTGTATGATAATGACATCAGTAATTACCTTAATAATCATATAAATACATGCTTAACTATTTTATTTGAAAATTAAATGTACTGGCTATTTTGCATGTCTTATTTATCCGGTGGCGAAACTTTTTTGAAAAGTGGTGGCAAACTTTCTTTAAAAAGCAGAATATAATTTTAGCCTAAATATAAATAGGTTCCAGAGTAATTTCCCTTAGGAAAACATTCATAATTAATTCTTAAATTTTAAGGAAGTGAAGACATAAAAAAGACATTAATTTTTTTAAATTTTAGATAAATGAAGACAAAATATATAAAAGCATACCTGGTTTGTGGACATAATATATTTTATAACTAAGATTACTAGACATGAGGTAAAAAAAAAACAGGCAGCAAATAAAATGAATCATTTTCATGAAGCAAATAAAATGTTTTGATTCATACTTATGATGTCAATCAGGTACAAGTTACTCTTTCCCCAACATCTTTATGATAAATTAAAAACGTTTGATAATTGTCCAACTTGATAAAAATTAACAAGCATTTTTATAATTTTGAAAAATTTTTTCAAATCTGAAAGGAATAAAAAATTCTGATTCCTTGCATACACCAAATTACATAGGTGAACTGTGTGTGTATACATAGAACAGGAATGGTTTATTGCAAAGACAAATTCCAAGCATATTTTTGAGTCAATGAATAATATAAATATATTTTAAATATAATATAATAATAAATATAAATAGTTGGCTATTTTGAAATAATGTGAACATTCCACATACTGTGAAAAATAAAAGCTAAATGAGGATTTAATTATATTGGGTCAAGGAGATACCCAGTAATAAACTATCACAAAGAAAATTCCTCAAATGTGATACCATCATCAAACCAACATTTTTTATATGTATATAAACATGCTAAGTTAGTCCTTTAAATTACAACCACCTATACAATGCACAAATATTAAAATTACTATCTAAGACTAGTTTGAGTCAATGTTGAATAATTTAATGTCTAATCTTTTGACAACACTTAATTTGATCTACAGGACTGAAGTGATCACTTAAAATCTTTAATTTTCAGTTTTCGTTATCCAACAAATTACCTTGGCAAGTCATTCAACTTCTCTAGGTCTCCTTTTTTCTAATATCTAAGAAAAAATTTTAATAATTTCTAAAATCTTTTCCAATTCTAAAATTATGTGATTTAATATATTAAAAGACAGTAATCATTGGTGCACTTCAGATATTTAAATAAAAGGACAAATGACCTCGAAACTGTACTACAAAATTCAATAACCACATATATTGAATGGCTGGGTAGAAATTAAAGTGATTATTCATAATACAAAATAATTCTTTTTCTTAGAACATCATTTGAATTTGGCTTCCTAAAAAGGTATATGCTTCAGTCCCTTTAAAATATGATTAGATTTACAGCATTTTAATATGCATATAGCTTTTTAGGATCATAAACCAAAACAATTTTCTTTTAAACTTGAGGGAAATACAGACTTAAGAAGGTTAATCATGTAGCCTAATGTCATAAAATAGCAGAGCTAGAAGTTTCTGGATTCTTTAAATTCTAGACCCACCTGAAATTTATACTTCTAATAAAAAGCTGTTTTGTAATGATGACTAGACCAGGCCTCTTTTGTTTTGAGTGGTAAGCATTTAAACACATATCAATTCAGTTAAATGAGAAATTCTGTGGTGGTGATTGTGGTAAGTAGAAGTTAGCTTTGTTAAATGAGAAAGAGCGAGTCTACTGTTTCTTTTTTAATTATTTTTTTGCCACTACAAAAAAATCAGTAATAGCAATTCCAGTAGAGGAATATAGAACTTAATGTTTTCTCTTGATAATTCTCACTTATAAAAAAACAGCACAGCAAGCAGTTAAGGCATTTTAAAAACATTTTAAAGTGAGCACTTTTATAAGAAAAAGTAAAAATTAAACACTAGAATTCATTTCAAAAGGTTATCTTCAATCAACAGAATATACTGAGAAAATAAAAATACAAGACCACTTAAAAGAAATCCAGCTGAATCAAAATATTCTTTTAGAACATTTATATTCCTTTGAATTGTCTTGTGTGAAGACTTATAAAGTTGAAATGTTAAATAATCTCTAGGATGTGTCATATAAGGGCAAAGGAACTGAACTTTAAGCTGGGTCCAAACAGGAAATAACTCCACCAAGGAACTGAAAATGCCTCTTTTATACAGCAGTTGTGCCAAAGAGAACTCAGACTCCAAGAACACTGACTGACAGATGCAGAAGAGAGCTGCCGCCTCAGTACAATTTTGTTGTTGGCATTTTTCTTAAGTGAAGCAGGGTGATAACTATTAGAAGCATTTCCTAGGGAGGATTGGAGCCCTCTGTAGAAATCAACTGACAAGAGACTTCCACTAAATGTCTATCCTTTGAGCAAAGGCAAGAGTTGACTTGTACTATTAAAAAGTAGCAACAAGCTGCCTCATTAGGAGACAAAAATTGAACAGGCCAAGTTCAGCATGTAACACATAGAGGCAAGCGTCCACAACTGAAGACTATCTCCTTAACCATATATTTAAGATTATTACAAGCTCCTCAGAATAAGGAGATATCTCATAAGGACCCAATGAATCTACCTTTTATCTTCTTAAAATGTACTATTCTTGCTACACAGTTTAGGTTCAACAGATTTTTTCAATTAACCTTTTACCTTCATGAAATTCAGAAATATAAAAACCTGCTATGTAATATTAAGTATTGCTCCCCAAACTATATAGTTTCTACCTTTCCATTAGTGGGAAGTTTCAAAATATTAGTATATTAGTGGGAAGTGTCTGAATTCCATAATCTGTTTGCTTGCTATGCATATATATTAGTAACAATCCAGAATTCAGACACTAGCAGTATTTGTCAGGTTTTACTCATTATGTATCTAAGAAATTTTATCTAAGAACTATAAATACAGGTGACCCCTGAACAACACAGGTTTGAATATGTGGGTCCACTTACATGTGGAGTTTTTTCACTAAAGTACAATACTGTAAATGTATTGGCTCTTCCTTATTATTTTCTTTTTTTTTAAGTATTTTTTATTATATTATGTTAGTCACCATACAGTACATCCCTGGTTTTTGATGTAAAGTTCGGTGATTCATTAGCTGCGTATAACACCCAGTGCAACATGCAATACGTGCCCTCCCCACCACCCATCACCAGCCTATTTTCTTTTCTTTAGCTTACTTTATATAAGAATGTAGTTTAAAATACATACACAGCATACAAAACATGTGTCAATCGACTTTATGTTGTCTGTAAGGATTCTGGTCAACAGTAACCTCTTAGCAGTTAAGCCGTGGGGGAGTCAATGTTGTATGTGGATTTTCAACTAGTCACCCCAAACCTCGTGTTATGTAAGGATCAACTGTGTATTTTTCTATTTGCACCAATTTACCCCAAAATTCTACATTTTCATGAAGGAAGATTCTAATAATACTTTTTTAATTGAGTAACAACTGTCATACAGCCCTGTATTCATTTTATGTGTACCACATAATGATTTGGTATACATCTATATTGCAAAATGATTAGCACAATAAGTTTATTTAACATCCATCACCATTTATAGCTACAACTTTTTCTCTTGTGATGAAAACTTTTAGGACTGACCCTCTTAGCAACCAATAATACTTAGTTATGTTTAATTAAATTGAATAAAAATCATTCTTACTTTTTTCTGTCTATGGAGAAATATTCTGTATGTGCCCCGCACCACTTATTCAGAATTACTCAATTTACATTACAAATTCTTGTATCTAACAGATGACAGTCACAATTTAGTAAAATACATCACTATAGCAATAATGTACCTATATTTATTTTGTATTTCTTACATAATACAATCAACTGCATATTCATCAGACATTTTTCTAAGGTCAATGGGCAACTTCCTGATACATTTGGATTGCAAAAAAAGTGCAGCCCATTTCACAATGTACACTAAATATGAAAGATGAGAGGACAAGGAGAGGGCATTAAACATTTATTAATCTGTGGTATTCTCCACCTCTCCAAAGTAAACGAAGAAGGGTACAACAAGAAAAGGTGTTCAATATCATCCCTTCTCCCTCCCTCTTTCTTATTTATGGCAAACAACTAAAGCAAAAACAAATGGAGAGTTCCCAAGCATGGCATGGTATTAATCAGCACCTTTGTTTTTCCTTTAACAAAATGAACACTGAGAGCAGTTGAAACTCGTTTCTGTAGAGGATATCACGATTTTCAAAACTTTACACACTAAATCCATGTAAGGGTACCTAACAAGAAAAGGTACAACAGATAACAGCAACACACAAATTGTATGGGCTATGACAGTTTTTAGTATACATTTTTTATCATCTGCAAATTTCTACAGAAGTTTGGTCACCTCCATCAAATTCTGTGATTTCATTAACATGATTCCTTGTTCCTCTTGTAAATTTTATGCGTGAGAACTCAGACATAAAACCAACTGATACCAAACTTAAGCTCCAGCAAAAGAAAAACAACTCTTCCCTGAATTTCTGTTTAGTAAATACTGCACCAGTATACATCATTGAAAAAATGAATAAAATGCAAAATTTAAACTACATAAGAAATATAAATGGGAAAAGCTGCCACTTTCAAGGAAAAGGCTGATATGGAACACAGTTCCAATGAAATAAATTTGCTTGGAAAACTTTACCACTTCACAGATAATGAAGATGCAAAAAGTAGTCTGGCCTTTTAATAAAATATCAGAATTGATTTAGCAATGTTTTTTTCCTTGTAATAACTCTCTGGTGCAGACTCTATAATCTTCACATACAACTATATGATTCTATTCATTCAAAAACAATAGTTGCTCTTCTGGAGAATATATTTGCCAGCTGTGGCATCTGCCCCAATGTCTTGTGAATAAAATAATAGTTTTCTCATTTTAATCACCTCTTAGATTTAGATCCTTCCAGTGATTTTAGACAAAAGAATTACAGACTGTTTGAATGGTATGGATGATAATGAAAAAGTATCATTCATGCAATCCCATCTTCTCTTATTTAGTGTTATGATTTTAGCCCTTAACACAGTGCCTGACACATACTGATCAAGATATACTTGAACATACGTATACTTGAAGATATACTTGATATACCCTTTCTGTGGACCCTTTGTGGTCCACAGTGCCGCAGATCCAGTTACAATGTTAACGGAAAAATGACGTCCTTGAGTATATTCTCCTTATATGCATTTAAAGCTCTAAAGATGCAACCTACATTGTTGTGGCTGCCTCTCTTAGGGTCAGAGATTGCTTTCCTCCTGAACATCCTTCTCCTTGCTCAGTCGTTTATTCTTTTATAAGGTAGCTATTCATTTTACGTAAACCTGTCTCAGGTGTCCTATACTAACAGGGTCCATCGTATGCATGTCTTCAGATTTGTAACCACATTTCTGAACTTACTACACGGTTCATCCTTAGTTATATTCGACCTTCTGTTTATGGACATTCAGGATTTTTCCTATTTCCGGTCCTTCATCCTATTGTACATTTAAGTGTCCCTTGTAAATATGTGCTCATTGAACAACTCCAAGCTAAGGCTCGCTGTGTCCTCATCTCATCACTTCTGCCTTTGTGGAGTTTACAATCCAGTGATGGGGATAGACATTAACGAAATTTGAAAGCATGATGTAAAGTTGGAAAATTATCATATCACACGTGAGATCATTTCATCATGAAATATGCAGTTAGAAATATATGCTACTACACGTGAAAAAGAGAAAGCAGTCTCTGGCAGCTGGTCTTACACTATCAGGTAGGCCTTGATGTTACTATAAATTGGTCTGACCCTCACTGTGAGGCCATGGTGCTTGCTTACTGAACAAAAACATTTTCATAGAGCACCAACATCAGATAGGGCCACTCTGACTGTAATAGGTCAAGACAAAATAAGACCACTCTGCAGAAATATCTGAGCACAGACAAAAATAAGAACATTGTACAAACTTCAAAAATCTACACACATCCCCTTTTGCAGCTATTATCAGTAACTGCTTAATCTTTACCAATGACAGCTTCAACTTTAGTAATTATTACACACAAGCACAGAATTACCTCTGTGGTAATTCCTGGCAGCATCCAGTGTAGGAAAAGGACCGCTGCTCTCAAATTACCCAATACAAGTCCATATCACATTATATATCCTTTCTAACACCTTCTGACTGAGCCACCCTATGATTCCTCACCTGTATAGTCTCCCTTCCTGCAATGTACCAATAAACTTGATGTTTATGGTAGTTTTTGGCAGAAGGGCATTGACACATATTTTGGGAGTAACTATTAGAATTAAGAATCCTCATTTGTGAACTGAAGTTTTCTGGAGTATCAATTATGTAACATAAGAATCTAATAATTACTCTCTCAATCCATAAATTTGTCTGAACTTCCCTTGTATACACAGGCAAAGCAGCTATCATATAAAAATAGAAATGTTACATTTATATACATCTGTTAAGCGGCTCAATATAATGAAGACAGTATTTCTTTTTAAAACCAGGTCACCATTCCACAAATATACTTTCATATTTGATATATAAAAAGAACCCATGAACAAATGTTTCATATTGTTATTTATGATCAAGGTTTCTTTCATTGGCAAATATTTTGTATGAGAAAATATTTTCTTTGTTAAGAGGAGGGAAAGAAATTTATTCCCTGCCTCTAACTTTCAGAATAGTTCCCTCACTTATGAATTAAGATTGCTGGACTACTTTCCTCCAGGCCCTTCACGTCTATGTGGCTCTATGTAAGAATCCACACTTTTCCAGTATCCTAAACATACCCCCAACATCTGAAAATGTATTCACCATTTGTTAGACCATATGCTCCGAATAAATTAGTTTTTGCAACATACTAACTAAATAGATACTGAACTTTGTTAGGAGTGAATGTAAGGATATTGCCAAAAATGACCCTGCAGCTGACGCATGTTACAGGTGCATGGTTCAGTCTGCAGTGTTTAAAGTAATTAAGTCTGCCTTATAAACAAGCAGCTGTCCTTTTGCCCAGAGCATCTGAGGGAAAATATTTGAAAAATTATAAAAATGTAAGAAGTAGGTGGCTTGTATTTTTTTCATTATAATATTTAACAATTGGAACGGTTTTGATCTCAGGTAAGTCACCTTTTTATGTCCTTTCCACAGCTGTAGACTAACTCCTTGTAAATTAAGGCCATTAGTTAATCATAGGGGAATCTCTGTGAAGAGAATATTTATGAGGGGACAAACCCATTCTTTACAATAGTAGAAAGTCTGTTATTTTTTTTGGTCAACAGAGATAACTTTGCACCCAGAAGACATTATATCTTTACCACCATTTGCTATATTTTTATAAGGTATAACACTGGTTCATTATTTCAATCAGTAAAAGCTGGTAAAAATGTTACAAATTTGGTCAAGTTTTCACCACAATTATATATGGCTTATTTAATCAGTGGATGTAAAATAAGGGGATAGACTAGGCCCTCATGCAGTTTCTTGAAACCCTTAAAGTAATAAACGTTTTTAATTTTTTTTATTTATTTATTTTTACAACTTACCCATTCAATTGAAACATGCCTTTCAAACTACCATAAATCTATACCTACATAAGTATCAGTTCCACTGAATGATCAAAAGCTTAGGAATTGTTCACACTAGATGTATCTTTATTAGAGTTGATTTTTCCTTCAGGTCACATTTAACACCCTTTACTTTTCTAGTTCACTCTGTGATAAAAAAAAAAAAAATGATAATAATGCTTGGTTCATTAAATCATAGACCCTCAGTAGGATGAGACCTTAGAAGACATCTAATAGAAACTCCAACCAAATGCAATAATCTCTTACACAATGCCTCTTCACAGGTTTATAATTAGATTATAAGCTCTTCATATGAGTTCAGTTTTCCCATAAACCAAAGAACTTAAAAATTAATCCACAGTGGAAAGAAAACCAAGCTGTAGGCAAGTAATAAAATAAAAGTGTGTAATATAATTCACAGCAAAGTGCATTTATTAAAACTTTAAATATACTGTTACTGTGTTGTTGGACTATTAAGTGCCAACATTACAGCATGAGACATGAGACATCACAGACAGTCATCAATAAAAAGGTCCATAAACTTTAAAATGGCTCAGCCATAAATCTCTCCAGTCCCAGTCCCTCACCTGGTTCACCCCCTACCTCCCAATTACACTCCAGTTCTAGGCTCCATGCCAAAAGTGACAGCATTCGGGATCACCACTGGACTAGAACTTCTAGGCTACCATCTTTGAATTCATCTCATTACGTTCCAGGACAGGCAACCAGAAGACATACCTGCCTGGGTGTCTGGTATTACCCAGATTCTCAGGCCCATACTGCCTGAATCAGCCTAAAGCTATCCAAAACCCCCATCCTTCTTCATGTTCCAACCCTTTCCACTTTTGAGTCTTCTTTATTCCCCCAATGTTGTTTCCAAGCTGTTATTCTCCTTCCCTGTTACAAAACTCAATATAACTTTGAGTTCACTACAACTAATTATCCCACCCTGTCCTCACCTCTTCCGGTCTACTAGCACTCCTGGTCAGGAAGGACAATGGCACTATGTTTTTTACTTTAACAGATCATTTTAAAGTGTGGAGACGTTTGGAAGGAGACAAATTAGAAACCCATTATAGTCCAAGGAGAGAGAAGAGTAGCTTAAATAGTGATGCTAGAAGTTAAGGCAGACCAAGTGGACAGATTTGCTTGTCACTTGCTCCCTTCCAACCTATTTGCTACAAAGAAGCAACTGTTGTTGGTCTCGTTTTAAATCATATCATGTCATTTCTTCACTTAAAACCTTAAATGGCTTTCAAATATGCTTAGAGAAAAATAATGAGTCTTTACTAGTTTATATACCTGAAGTGATCAGAACAATACATTTTCCTTCAAACTCATCTTCTGTCCACTGCCCACTACACTCTACCACCTGGTGTATCCCCTCTCTAACCCAGAGCAGTTCTCTTTGCTTGAACTACCCCCATTCTTTACATGACAAGCTCCTTTTTTATTCTTAAACTCTCAGCTTAAATATCACTCACTTCACTGACCACAATTGAAGGTAACCCTTCCCCAAATCATTCTCAACATCAGTGTATTCATTGTTTCCCTCCCAGCACTAAACAGTTTATAATTTTATTTGTGTACATGAAAAATATTTCATGATTGTTCTCTTTCCCTTTACAAAGTAAGACACAATTAACTTATGTAGTGGGAATAACGGGATTAGAAAATCAACATTTGCCAATATCTTAATATGTACTAATCAATTCAGGCAAAAATCACCAGTGGAAGCTAAAACTAATGGCTGAAAATTTAATTCGTAATAGGACTATTACAAAGTACCACAAGTGCATAACCTAATCATGAGGAAATACCACACAAACTCAAATTAAGGGATACTCTACAGAATTACTACAAAATGTCAGTGCCATGAAACACAAGAAAATATTCAGGGATGATTCCAGATTAAAAGACTAAAGAAATATGAAAAGTAAGTACAACACAGGTTCTTGGATTTTATTTCGTTATAAAAGATATGATTGGAACAAATAACAAAATCTCAGTAAAGTCTGTATATTGGAGAATGATATTGTTTCAGTATTCTGAGTATTCTTATTTTATGGCAGTTATTAATATAAGAGAAATATACATGTAAGTATTTGGGGCAAATTGGCATCACACATACAATTTATTTTTTAAAAGTTTTAAAAAATATCTAAATATACACACACACACATACATGCACACACACACCCACACACACACAAAGAAAAGTGTAAAGTAAATATGATAACATTTGGGAAATATATGTGAAAAGTACCCAGGGATTTTTTGTTTATTCTTTCATCTTTTCTAAGTCTGAAGTTTCATCAAAATAAAATAATAATTTAAAAAAACAGTAAACTAACAACTCTTCAAGTAATATATTTTGTTTTTAGTAAATATCTTTACAAGTTATTTTCAAATTTCTTACCTTGGAACTATATACATTTCTCATACTTTTATTAATTATACAATGAGCTTTAACCCTCCCTTGAAACTATTTTCATATTTTGCAATGTTTTTGAGTATGTCCTCACTGGTAAAATGTTTTCACCTTTCAAAAATGTATTTTGTTTTTATAAACAAGTAGAAGTTCTTAACCTCTGGATTAGTAATCTGGAGAATATCATTTTTGAGACATGAAACTAATATAATTATAAAGTAATCAAGCTAGATGTCTGGGTTTCTTATATATATTATAAATTAAATTTAATATAATTCTAAATAATAAAATAGAAACACTTTTGAACAACAGTAACATCTTCAAGACTGATTCCCAAGGAGATAGATAATAATAGTAGTTAACTTTTTTTGGGTACCTACTATATGGCAGGTATTAAAACCTTTAGATGAATAATCCCATTTATTCTTGACAGCTCTTAGATACATACTATTATTATGCCTATTTTGTAAAGTTGAAAACTGAGGCTTAGAAGAAGTTTTTAGTTTGTCAAATATTTTCCATCCAGCATGGAAACTCAGGAAATACAACGCTAAATTAAAGATTTTTAGCTAGTATACCATTCTATCTGCTCCCAAGGTAGAAAATAAAGCAGGTAATATGGAACAGTGAAAAGTATGGAGGAACTTAGTTGTAAAAGACTGATGCTTAACTGGATGTTTAACTATTGGAACATAAATTTAACATTTCTGAGCCTCTTTTTTCACCCATAAAGAGAAAAAATATTTTATTGTGGTAACCAAGTTTTTAAATGAGATAATATTTTAAAAAAGACAGGAAGTCAGTGATCATAATATATAATAGTCGCTAACATTTATTGTGAATTTAAGATAGATGAAGTGTTTTATATTTAATCCTTACAGCAATTCTTTGAAGTAGAACATTTTATTATTCTCATTTTTCAGATGAGGAAACTGAGGTTTGAAAGGTTAGGTGATTTAATAGGATAGCAATGGCAGTGAATAGCAGAGGTGTCATTACAACTTAGATCTCTCTGACTCCAGAATTATCACTCTAAACACCACTTTATGCTCCTAATTTCTACAGGCAAGGATACTCACACAGCCACTACTCTTAAAAAAAGATAGTAGGTCTTGAGCTAGTTTGGAGAGAGATTTGAGTATCGGTTTTAAAATAGATCCTATATGTCAGGGGTGTGACCCGTGCTCCATAGTTTCAGGATTTTTTTGCTCTCTCACTCCCAGGACTAATGCATGTTTAGAACAGAATGGAAGATCTTGATAGGCAAGTAAGCAGACACAGCACACTGCAGAAATCCACAGCAAAAAGGTAAAAGCCTTCCCTTTATTTTTGAGCTCTGTTTCTCTTCCGTTAGCATCACAAAGGTCTACTCTCTACTTCTGCCAAACTTAGGAGATACCATCACTGAGGCTCCTGAACCACAGAGACATGGCCCACAGGGATCAGCCATTTAAAAATCATACTATGCCTCTCCTCAATGACAAAAAAAATTATAATTTTGTCTAATAATTATTTCTACCCTTTATTGACTTACCATAACACAAATTTTGTCATTTAATTACATTATTTTGTATGAAGTCTAATTAGTCCACATAAGTAAAATGGGGGGGGGGTGATTTATATTATACCAAAAAGAAACCTCTATGCTGTAAAAAAGTTAACAAAGCTAAGGACGGGCTTTACCAATAAATTACAGCTATTTTGAAGCCTGTCTTACTGATGAACATAAATATCTTGGACTCACAAAACTCTGTACAACAGACACCTGCTTCCCTCTTTCCTCATTCACTCATTAATTCATTCTTTCATTCTTTTAACCATTCATTTAGCACTCTCTGACTTTTGCAGAAGCTACAATTATAATTTATAATGGTCAAGTGTGCATATAAGAAAAATTATGGAAAAGTATTACCTTGAGTTTAGAAATATAGTCTGATGATAGTCTTTGCATTCTTCTATAATTTGAACTTTAGATTTGTTAAAACCAATCTTATATCAACTTGTTTGTTAATTTAATAAGCATATAGATAGATGTGTATGTACATGCATATCCACATATCCACGCATACACATATATTGAGAGCTGACTTTGTGTCAGACATAATGTTAAGTGTAGCCCCCCAAAAATGAGTAGACCAAATCTCTAGTCTTGAAAAAAATCATTGTAGAATGTTGGTTTTGTATGTGTGGTTGAATATAATTTCTTAAATGCTAAAAACTCTGGGACAAGTTACTTAATAACTGAAAAATGACCATGATAATAGTACTCACTTCATAGGTTTATTAGGAGTATTAAATGAATCAATACATTGGCTGTCTCAAATAGTTTGAAACTCCTTACATATTTATATGTCATTTATATATACATATAATTTATATGTTTATATATTTATATATAAATTTATATATAAATATTAATATTTATATATTATATATATATATTACTCCTAATTCTGTTCTTTCTTTGACCTCTCTGACATCCAGTCACATAGACTGTTCTGCATTAAATGTTTCAGTAGGAAAAGAAAGAGGAGGAGATATGGGGGATACGGTATGTTGGAGAGTGGGAGGTCATAAAGGAGGGACTAGAGAATGAAAGAAAAGACCTAGGAAATCTTTTATCTTCCAATAACCCAAGTAAACCCTTAAAGGATCCTATTGGTTTAACAAAATGTATGAGGGAAAGAGAGTTTAAGAGTACAGATTTCTGTATTTCTTCCCTCTGCCATCCTGCAATGAGAGACGATTCCTAGGGGCTCACCAAAGAATAGAAAAGACACAGATGGGAACTGAGAGAGCCACTGATCCCTGATCAAAGATTTTCTGTCCATTCTCAGCTGCAGAGATGATTTGTGAGTCTAGGCAGACAAAGCCTTTGTAATCTATGTTGAAGTGGCATGGGCAGAGCAGAATGGTTTGATGTCCCCATGTATGGCTAGAAGTAGCAGAAAATGTGGCTAGACCTAAAGAAATCAGATGAAGAGGAAAGCAGGATATCTCAAAAGTAATAGATCTGCAGTGGGGGTTGCAGAAGATGAGACAGAACCACAGACATCTGTGAGGTTGGCTAACCTTGAGAACTAGCTGAACATATGCACAATACACTGGTTCTGGGTAAGTCCTCTGGAAGACAGAATCAATCCTAAAGACAAGTAGTACCTAGTCTTGCTGACTGGTATTAGTTATCTACCACTTCGATGGGATGGCAAAACAAAATAGAAAGTAGACGAAAGTACAAATAGATAAATAAATACATGATTCCTGTACTCCTAAATCATGGTCCAAGACTTGTATCTGCTAAGTCAGAGGTAAAGTACCTTCAGACTACCTTGAAATCTGGATCCCTATTATTACTTTGATGGTACTTTTCTATTTCCCTTTTTCTTCTTGCAACAGCTCCACTGGTCTCCTTGCCAACTCCAATACATCAACACTTTCTTGCCTCTGGGGATTCACAACTGTTGTTCTGTCTTTAGCACACTTACCCCAAGTATCCACAAACACAGTCTCCTTCACTTTTTCAGGTTTTTACTCAATGGCATTTCTTAGTGAGGTCCTGAGAAGTTATACTAATTAAAAAGTTTCAATAGCCTCTCCACCATTTCATACCATCTAAGTTATCATCATTAACATACCATGTAGTTTACTCATTTATATTGACTGCCTGTCCCCACTGAATGACGGTAGGAACTTGTGTGTTCTTTTCTACTGCTATATGCTTACATTCTCAGAAAAATACCAAACATGCGTTAGCACTCAAAACAGATTGTTGAATGAATATATAAATCCATTCTTTAGTAAATATGAGCCATAACATGAATTCACTGAAATGAAATAAAATAAAGATTAATTACCTTACTGCACTTATGTTTAGTAAGATGACTACTTTTTTTTCTTAAGTTTCAGTAGTTCAATTAACATCATTTTTTTCCTTCCCTAGAGGAGAAGCATAATTTATTTTTCATGTGTAAGGGGAGATATTCTGAGTGGCAGGACTAGAAAATACATACCTGCTAGGTAGTGCTGCCACAGTCTTTTTACAGAACAGCCTCATACTCCTACTAATGCACTGTGTGACTATGCCAATTCAGCCTGTTTTAGGATCCTGGGGAAGACTATATTCCCTCCACTGCATCTGTACCTCTATCATAAGCTGTCAGATCTTCAAATCTTGTTTGGAGTTATTAGGGGTACAAATATTTTCAGACATGAAGACCATTTGAATTTAAATATTACACTGTGCCCATCTATAGTGAAGAAGAAGCATCTTCCATATAATGGAAAATGTTATCTTGATTAGAAAGTAAAAATTAGTTAAATATAATTCCAGACACAGGAATTAATAAAAATCCACATTAAAAATGTGTGAATAAAGGACTTCAAAATAATTTTTGTTAAAAAATAGCAGGTTAATAAACAGTAAGCTAAGCTCCACTCATACTATTATATTTTAGAAATGCAGCATATTATATTCAATTCAGAATAAACAGAAAATCTAAATGACCAATTCATTAGAGAAATAATAAGAGATCCAAAGATCAGTATCCAGAAAAATGAATAGCTTTAAAGTGTGTAAGTTATAAATCATTAGTATTTGACCCCAGTATTACTAACAATCTTTTGAGTTGTCATGGATCAATTTTTATTTTTATTTTTTATTTTTTTAAAGATTTTATTTATTTATGTGACAGAGAGACAGCCAGCGAGAGAGGGAACACAGCAGGGGGAGTGGGAGAGGAAGAAGCAGGCTCATAGCGGAAGAGCCTGATGTGGGACTCGATCCCGGATCACAAGGATCACGCCCTGAGCCGAAGGCAGACGCTTTAACGACTGCGCTACCCAGGCGCCCCATGGATCAATTTTTAAAGAATATACAGCTATTAAGCCAGCAGTTGATAGCTTTTTCTTTGGAAATATGTCCAACTTAAAAGTTCATCAGTTTCATGTCCTTTAACTAAAATGCTAGAAACAACCTTCAAAGTTCCTTATGGTTCTGAAGTCAAAATGAGTTCGTACTTATTCATGAGTTCATACTTCCCACAGCAGAAAAATTTTGCCTTGTTTGAAAGCCTGAAAAAATGCAGAAGACAGTGGAATATTATTGAAAAGACTGACAAAAATATACTCGTGAGCACTGCGGTAAAATAATTTACTTAGGGATTTTGTTAAAATGCAACTTCTAATTCAGAAGTCAGGGGTGGCATCTCATATTCATCACTACTCAGCTAGCAGGTGATGCTGTGCTGCTGGTCTGTTGGCCACACTTTGAGTAATAAGATTGTTGAAGAAATGTGCCCTCTCAGGTACGTTCAATCAACAATATAAAAACGTGAAAACTAAACCGACTCCAAGTTTTCTCTTTCTTCTCTCACTTTTAAAGAAGGGAACATAAGAGGTATTGTGTTAGAATTGAGCAAAAGCTCTGGAATCAGACAGAAGGATTTGAATACTGACTGCAAACTTGGATAATTACTAAAAATTAAAACAGTATCTACTACAAAGAGCTAGGTTGAGTATTATATAAAAATAATAAATAAAATGCCACTCTAACCTTCACAAAATAGTAGTCTGACTAGTCTGACTCTCTCCTCACTTCATAATTACCTCACATTATTTTCCTGGGAGAGTACCAAATGTTTTTTAGTCCTTCTTTTTTTGGGCTAGAACTTCCTACGCCTCAAAACCATTTATCTTCTTTACTTTTCAAAATACATCCCATTAGTTTGAGACAGATTTGGTTTTAGCTAGTTTTAAATAATCTGAAAGAGGTTTTAAAATATGTATAATGTCACTCAACAACAAAAAGTTTAAATATTAGGTATGGCTATAAATTAAAAAAGAAAAATGAAATGGTAAACATAAGCCAAGATGCATGCATTTAATTAAGTAATTGGAAAATACATGCCATAGGGAACCTATAGTATTTCAAAATAAGTTTAAAAATGTTCTTTCGGAATAATCAGGGCCTTTTTATAAAGAACAATTTTTTTAATTACCATTATTTTGTAATCCCACTTTATTTTTGGCCAATAAATCATACTTCCCACTTTGATCACCCATTTTGTTCATCAAATTTGGCAAGTTCTAACTTCTGCTAATGGCAAAAACAGAACTGACACTAAGTTTGAAGATTTGCCACTGTTGAGAATTATTCAAAGTACATCCCACAGAATCCAAAGATAACACCAACAAAGGAGCCCCAGTCAGTGTGAGCAATGGTGATGTTACTATATTGTTTGGCTTCTAGGATAACTACTGTGAAAGGGACATCATTCATGCCAATAAACCAGTTTCAGTATCTTATTTAGTCAATCTCACCTTCTAAGTGTTTCACCTCATATGTTTTCATGTGGATTTTAATGAGAAATGGAAAAGACTTGGATATTATTCCTTCCCATCTTATTTCCAGGACACTGTGCAACAATAACATAAATCTACAGCATTTGCTAGCATTTTAACCCCTGCTACTCCTCTAATTAACAGAGCGATGTTCCTAGAATAGAAAGAGAAAACTGAATTAAAAGCCAGATGCTCACTATACCACGTTACTGTTGCAAATTCATTGGCACATATGGGAGCCAGAAGCCCAGATTACAGGGATCATGAATTCTGGAGGTCCTTCCACTAAAACCAGGATACTGGCAGCAAAGGAGTTTGGAAACATAAAAAAGATTACAAGGGATTGGCAAACTTCTTTATATTCACTGGTTCTTCCAACTGCTTTTCCAACCTTCCGCATCACACCTGCTTGCTATGGGACTGTCCAGGTAAAGTTAGCTACAGATACTCTGTTTTCTAGAAAACGACCATGCCAGATGGCATCTACAGTGTGAACACCTGAATCCTAAAAGCACATAATAGATAGAGCACCACAAGGTGGTGAAATCATCTTCAAAAATATTTTATTGCTTCATTTATTTTAAGGTTGTCCAGATTTTATCTGAATTTACAATGCATACACTATCACATACATTGATATTTTCTTGAGATTTATTCAACTGTGTTAATTTGATTTATTTTAAGAATTGTTCATTTAGCGTTTAGCAAATATATGTGGGATGACTTTTCTGTGAAGGTAGGATAGTGTATTTATTAAGAGTTACAGCTTTGAAGTTAGACCTGAGTTAAATTCATTGTTTGGTAGGTCATTTGATACCACTAAGCATAGCTTTTTAAAATTGTGAGTAGAAACAGTAATAATACTTAATCTCAGAGTTACAATTAAATCTTACAAATTTGGAGTTAAAGAAATCAACATGCCTATTTCTTACCATAGTCCTTGGTGCACAGTAAATAAATAAGTTATCAGTAGTAGAAGTAGCAGTAGCAGTAGTAGTAGTAGTAGTAGTAGTAGTAGTAGTAGTAGTAGAAGTAGTAGTAGTAGTAGTAGTAGTAGTAGTAGTAGTATAACAAGACCAGCTGTGGATACTATACAGAGTAATAAAATATAGGGAAGACTCACTCCTCAACCTCAAGAAATTTAACACTCACCAGAACAATTAAAAATGAAGCACACATATCTAATCGAGCTAAATATATGTATCTTTTATCTATAAAAAGGTCTTTTGGGTGATAAATGGGGGTAACCTCACAAAAGTTTTCAGTAGAGTTCATTTTGAGTCAGGATTGTTGTGGTGTTATTTTTGGAGACCTAGGCTCTTAAAAATCTGAAGGTCCCTAAAGTCAGTTCTACCTCCCTTCACCCAGAATCATCTTCCATTCTCTACCTAGCAAATTCCTTATCTTTCAAGGCCTCATTCAGTTATCACTGATGTTATTTATGGAACGTCCATGACCTAGTTGAACAGTGCTGTGAAGATGCCTCTCTCCTCACACTTCTCCCATTGCATTATATTATTTGTATGTATGCAGTTGTGAAATTTTCCAGAACACGAGACACACTTCTTCTACTATTCTATGATCTAATATGTGGCTACAGCGCTAAGTAATGGTTTTATTTTATCAATCTGTTTTTATGTGAAGTTATGAATGTATAAATAGGTGAAGGTGACACACTGTCAGGATGAAAATTGTACAGAGAGAACTTGGGAGACTAGGGGTGTATCCCTGGTGAACGATGAAGACACAGGGAAGAGAGAGGTAAGGCATGTTTACCTACAGCAAGTTTTCTTCCCACTGTACAAGATTGAAAAAAGAAGCCGAAGCCAGAATAAAAATTGTGGAACAGTATATAGGTGTAAATCCAGAGGCAATTTGTCGCTTATAAATAACAGCAGGGAAAACCAGGTAAAGCTCTGTGCTTAATTAAATCTTTTTTTTCTTTGCCCCTTTCCTGTCTTAAAATACTTGCTGTGTTCACAGAATTTCTTTCTTATCTCCGGTGAGAGATTAAACTGCCCAAGCCAAACCATTAAAGGTAGTTTACAAAGAAATACAATTCAGATAGATGAGAATTCTCTGCTCAGCAAGGGATTTAGAATTACAGGGCTGCTACCCCTGGTACTCCTCTATAAAGATTTTTTTTTTTCCCAAAAATAGTCAATATCAAAGGTCACACGTTTTTAAAAGTCACTTGGAATTAGAAGCCCTAGGGAAAATGCTGAGGAGAAAATGTTTTGGCAAGCTTTTAGAGCTTTTCATTGAGTTGGCAACAAGACAGACTACGCTGGCCTCCAAAGCAAGCAGAGCAGATGTGTCATTTCAGATGTGGTAGAAAGCCTTTCTGTCCCTAAACATCACTCTCACCTGTCTCCATATCGTCACACCAAAAAAAGGAAAAAAAGGAAAGTGGAGAGGGATAAAATTAACACAACATTAGTGACTACAAACTGGCAGGCATTGTGCTCAGCTTTTCATATACTTTGTCATTAAGTCTAATTATTTGATTTACAAAGGAAAAAATTCTAGCTCAGAAAAGATAACTTGCTAAAAGACATACGGCTAGTAAGTGTAGAGCTAGAAAATAGCCTTAGGTCTGTCTGACTCAAACTGCTTTTATGTTAAGAATTTGTTGGGTTATTTCTCATTCTTTTGGGTCTTAGTATATTTGTCCTAAACTTTTTCAGCTGATCACTAGATGGAAACATGATCTGGTAAAGGAAAGAGCAGAAAGCATGAGAGCACCTCATGGGGGTAAGGACATGAAGAAGAGACTATAAAATGAAAAAGTGAGAAAGCAAAGAAAAAAAATCTTACAACTAAAAATGCTGAAGTTAATTAAGATCACCCCCTTAGGAAATCAGCTTTTCTCTACTACAAAGAATTTAAGTAGAATTTAACTACAATATTTGCATTTTCGTTTTAAGAAATTTATTTATTTTTTCACATGGGGGAACATCCCCCAAATAAGGCTTCCTATTTGGATGCATGCTACTATTAATATTCAAAACATGAAATCACATACAATTAGTCGAAACACACAAGAACATAAAGCAAGAAATGTACACGAAAGGCATAATATATATTTATATTCTAATATTTATGAGTTTTCAAATCATGAAATATGATGGGAGGTATATATATATATGATGGGAGGTATATATACCACCTTTTTGTTTAATGAAATGGAAATAAATTGGTAACAAATGAGGAGTGTAATAAACTCTGCATAAAAATCTAAGTATGATCTACTGACACAATATTATCCCTTTTAGTATTCAATCATACCCATATTCAAAATCTATTCAATTTATTTAACACCCAAGTACTATTAATATCTACTTTGAATTTCCAATCCCACATCTCCAAACTTTCTTTCCATCTCTCCTTCTTTTGTTCTTCGTCTTTTGAGAATTCCTAAAATATTAATGGTCCCAAAGGCTTGAGGGGTGGGGGTTAAATTGTCTTCCAAGTAAGCTAATCTACTCCCAGGACGGCAACACTTACATATCTGAGCTTTTCTTAACTCCTCTTAAATTTCTGCATATTCAGTCCTCTTTTTATCAGTTAATTCTTCATCATATGTTCAATACGTCTTATGCAATACACACAGTACAGTATGTGCAATACAAATGCAACTATGTTATTTCTCTCCAATACACATAATACAAAAACTCATTATTGCAATCACCATCTTCCATACAATTACCTTTCTTGAAATGCTTCTTATGCTCTAACCATCCTGGACTGCTTATCATTCCTGGAAGCTGTCATGCCTCTCTGTTTTTATTTGTACTGGTCTCTCTCTGCTTTTTCTTCTTATACTTTAAAAGACCTCCTTCAAAAGCCACTTACACCCATAAAGTAAGCAAGTTTCTCTAACCTTATCAAATTCTTCCCTCATCTAACACTTTGTCTACAACTGTATCATAGAACTTGTCGAGTATGTCTTAAAATTATTTTTGATCATGTTATCTCCAGTACTGCTTTAACAAATATTTCTACTTCCATATCTTTATAGATGATCATGCTATCTCCACACCTGTGTAAAACAAATCTTTGTATCTTCATAAGCCCAGAAAGATCTATGTTCTTAAGAGCTATTCAATACACATTAATCAGATAAATATATATATATATATTTTTTAAATATTTTAAAATATCACATTTGAGGGGCACCTGAGTGGCTCAATCAGTTGAGCATCTGATTCTTGGTTTTGGTTCAGGTCATAATCTCAGAGTCCTGGGATCAAGTCCCTTGTCAGGCTCTGTGCTCAGCAGGGAGTCTACTTGAAGATTTTCTCCCTCTCTCTCTGTTCTTCCCAGACCCCATATTCTCTTCCCCTCTCCCTCTCCCTCTCTCTCTCTCTAAAATAAATAAATAAAATCTTAAAAATAAATAAAATAAAATTTTGCATTTGACAACATATCCTGGAGATTTAACAATAAGAGTCAACTACTTAATGTATTTTTATTAAAGATAGTCTTAAATAATGTTGTTTTATATTAGGGAATAATCTTTTGTCCATATCGACAAAAAAAATAATAAAGCCTGTGTTATGTGTTTATTGTACTAAAAATAGGAAAAATAACAGGTAAATTCACCTCACTTAATGATCATTAATACAATGATCATTATAACCAAATGACATGTATGAATGGGAGTGCATATTCTTTTTCTTACCAGTGAAGAGTGAGAGTCATTGAGATACAGGTAAGCTAGCTGAGTAAGGTAAGAAGAGCAAATTTCAAATTATTTTCAATGTTTCAAAATTATTGTGTGTTTCTGTTACTGTTTGTTTAAATACCTCTAATTTGTTGCCATAAACATTCCGACTACTGATAAACTTCATCACTAGCTTGAATATGGTTTTAACAAAATATTATGTGTTTGAAAGACTCATATTCTAATTCCACTAAATGATTTAAATATTTAGAATTAAAATCATAGAAAAATAACTAAAAATTGACCTTATCCTCAGGCACCTGATATTCTTTTTTTTTTTTTTTTTTAAGATTTTATTTATTTACTTATTTGAGAGAGAGAGCTGGAGAGAGCAAAAGAAGGGGATGGTCAGAGAGAGAAGCAGACTCCCCACTGAACAGAGAGCCAGAGAGAGACTCAATCCTGGGACTCTGCAAAATCATACTTGAGCTGAAGACAGTTGCTTAACTAATTGAGCCACCCAGGTGCTTAGGCACCTGACATTTTTGCAAGACATAATTCATTTAAAAGTTCTATAGAGAAGTCTTTTTTTTTCAAATATACTTATTCTTAAATAAATATTTGATCCAAACTTTGGAAATACTGGCTCAGTCTGGCAGTATTGCCATAATCCTCTTTTATATTATAACCTAATACAGATTCAATATTACATACAGAGTAGTCAAGGTTTTGTGGATATGTGTATGTGTATTTCTGAAAACCATAATGATTTGGCCATTTTTTTTATTAAAGATAGTATATGGTGTTTACAACCTCAACTAGACTGTATTTTGTTATAGAGAAATGATTTCATTTTGTTTTAGCCACTTCCAAAATATGTGACCCTACACAAAAACATCCACCTGCTTATCATTTACTAAGCATTGCTTTGGTTGGCTTTTTCCAAACCTTTGATTTGGAAAGTTTTGCTTTGATTTTCTGCTTTGATTTTTCCAGTGCATTAGTTACTATAGAAACAATGTTGCTGAAATGGGAAAAGTGCAGTGAAATAACAAATCACAGTAAACCATATATTTTATATATGCATATTGACATATGTGTATGTATACTTGTATATATAATATGTAGACATTTATATTTTTGTTGTATTTATATACACATCTATATATGTTTGTTGTATACACGAAGGTGTATATTATACACATATACTGGCTTATAAACAGATCTACATATAATTTGTAAATATATACACATCAGATAAATATAATACACATATACTTATATAAATTGAGACTACCATAAATCAGAAAGCATGTAAGGTTTTAACATATGGGGAGTGGCTAAATTACTAAAAAGAGCTAACATTAAAATAGAATATTTTCCTAAAAATTGGAGTCTTTAATTAGAGTGTGTATGTGTGTGTGTGTGTGTGTATGTATATATATATATATATATATACGTATATATATATATATATATGTATCTATATATATATATACGTATATATATAACTCAAAAATCTGTGTCAAATATATAGGACAAAGGAAAACGGGAGATTGAGGGAAAACTCTCTCCTCAGCTATTTTCATATGAAATTTGACTATTTAAAAGTATATATTTCCCAAATATGAAAGTTAATAAATAAATTAACTTAAAACAAAGAGACCTCTTCAGTAAAGAAAAATAAAATATTGTGACAAAGTACAACCATAAGGTCTACATTGCAAAATATTATAAATGGAGTAATTTTACTTGGCACTTTAACTTTTGAAAAATTATAACCAATGAGTATTTTATCCTCTACAATTTACAGGTATCAATTAACTTTTTCCACATAAATGAAAAAAAAAAACATACTATCATGACTGTAAGACGAAAAGGGCAGCTGTTGAAAACTCAAAATACATACATAAAACAGAATTATATATGTGTCACATACGTAACATCCAGTAAGCACAAGAATGATCTCAATAGACTCTAGAGAAGGCATATTTTTAAATTATATTTTAGGTATGGGAAAACTTTTCTATGCTTTGAAAACACTTATAAATATGGAAACAGTATAATTTTGTTCCAACTGAATATATTTTGTTTTATGAAAAATGCTCTTTGTTAGAAAAACAGCTTAATAAGAGGTAGAGTTTGGGCTTATGTCTCATAACATAAAGTTGGATATTACCTTAGAATAAGCCAGCTCTGTTAGCACATGCTGCCCTCATCCCCTTCCTTTTTCTTCATAATACAAAATCCATTCTAAAAGAAATTTAAAATTAAACTGCTATCTAATGCTATTTACATAATATTTTTAATAGTTACTTTATGAAAACTTGTATTCTAAACTCTAAAAATTGCTCAGGCATAGAAGAAATCTCTCATTTGCTACTTCCAGTGGTATACTATGTGAATAACTCCAAAAACTAAAATATCAATTGGTCCAAAAAAATAATAGTGGCAAAACACTTAGAGAGGAAAAACATCTACAAATATTTTGAGGCATACATATTTTTAGAAACCGGTTACATAATGGTGGTCGTCATTGAAAGAATCTCTAACTTTAAAAAGCTTATTTACGTTCCAGAAAGGAAAGATAAACCGTAAACATGTAAACAAATACATCCAAAATAAAGAAAACCTAAGATTTAATAAATACATCAATAAAAGAATATAACATTGTACGCTAAGACAGGAGGTGAGCTTGAACTACGATGACAAGAGAAGGCCGGCCATGAATAGTAAGATTTTAGTTGATTCTTGAATCATGAGAATGAGGAAGCATGTAAAGATCTTAAAAGAAGATTCTAAGCAAAACATAGGGCAAAATCTTGAGAAATGAACTTTGCACAGAAAAACTTCTAAGTCATTTTCAAAAACATAGCAATAATAAGGAGCAGCAGGGCATTATAAGTGCAAGAGAAAGGTTTTATTGACCTATCATTCCGCTAATGATTTCATCTTTCCATTTTGTCTATATTGTAAAAGGCAGTCATCACAGCAGAATCTACTAATTCTGAATAGTCTAGCCAAGTCTAAGGCAATATTAATCATAATATGAACCAGATTTGTCTTAATGTCAGCCTATATACTTGGCATATAGCAGGTCTATAATAAATTCCAATTGACTTGTGGACAAAATTTGTATAGTGTATAAAACTTATCTTCAGATAAAACTAACTCATTTTTGTTATTTTTTGAAAAAAATAATACTCTGAGAGGATGACTGTAGTAGCAATAGTAGTGCCATGGCTCTTCAAATTCTCCAAATCCCCAAACGAAACAAAACAGAGAAACAAGATAACAAACAAAAAACACACAGCTAACATTTACAAAATTAAGTGACAAAGTATCCTCACAAACCCCAAAATATAGACAGGTGAGGACAAACCACCAACAGTCTCAAACCTGCAGGTTTTGCACTCATATACAGAAGAAAGCAAAGAGAAGTAATAGGGTCTGACAAACCTCACAGAAAACCTCAAGCCCCAAATAGACAAAAGTTATTCAATGGAAAGCGCAGTAGTCCACTTTGATAACAGAACTTCAGTAGTAGATATGTAACTTGGGTAAACACCAAGTAGGTCTGACGGTGGGAGTAGAAATATACCTATGAACTTTCAAACTGACCAACCTGAACTCTTTTCAAGGACAAGACTCCATACTAGCAAAAATTTGTTGGGAGTGTAATAAAAACTGGGCAGGATGGAGACACAAAAATAGTTAATTATTCAAATAAAAGTGGGGAAGGAGAAGAGAGCAAGGAATCTCAGAAAGAAAAGTGCAGTATTTCTGAAAATAAAAAAAGAAAGAAACAGTAAAAAATGGGTTCCTGTAAGTTAGAAAAGCTGCCCTGACCACACTGCCTTCTTAAGATTCAGAAAAATTAGATTAAACAAAAGAAGCAGCAGAAAACATCAACGTCAAACACATACAAAATTATTGTAAGAAAAAAGAAAAGTTAAACAACAACATAACCTCCCTATAGACAATGAAATAATGCTAGAAAATACTGTTCATTGAGTTTACAAAAATGGTAACATACTCTTTCAAAATTAGCTAAAACATTAAGAAAAGCTACAAGGTGTAATAGAAAAACATATATCCCAATTAGTAAAACAGAAATGATATAACATTACTCAGGAAAAAATAAGCAATCAAAGTAAAAGATTATCTTAAAAATGAAAATTCAAGTGACATCAGAAAAATGGCACAATAGGCAGTTCTAAGCTCAAGTTCCCACCACCTGAAGCACCAAAAAACTAGCAGAAACTGTCAGAATCAGCTTCATCAAAACTCTGGAAAATAGTCATACTTCTATAACAACCAAGTTTTATAGCAACCAAGTTTTATAACAACCAAGCTACAGGAAAGCTTTCTGGCCTTTTTACTAGTCCTTGTCTCATTTTTTCCCCAGTGTGTCGGCCATCTTGAAGACAGCAGCCCATGTTCCCTATGTTCCTCATTCTAGAGGGAGAAGAGCAGACCATATATGTAAATTACTGTGTAGATCTGCTCTAACCCATCTGGAAGCTACCTTTAAAGACTGATACATGGTGCTTATATCTATTTTGCCTAAGTCAGAACTCATCTAGGCCAAGAAAGTGGTGAGCCATGGATCAAAAACATTGTAATGCTGAAAAATAACCTGCAGATGCCTCAGGCAATAGCTCAGTTGAGACATACAATATACTTAAGCCTGGGAGAAAGAGCTGATACAGAGTTTTCTTGGGAAATTGGGGTAATCAATACGGGTGTGGACAAAAAGAAAATCAGAAAGCCATGAGCATGCCCAGGGAAAATGCATGCTCAGAAAGACCAAAGAAGACCATAAATTTTCAATTTGGGCTGATCTCCAGGCTCAATGCAAGTCTGGCTAACTATTGATGGCCTATCTGCAAAGACTGGAAGAGATGGTTATTTGCTTACTTGTTTGTCTTTTTGTTTTTTAGCTCCTGGAATTTAAGGTAAACACTGTCAAAGCCCCAACTAAACACAAGCTAAGGAACAGAGACTTCAGTGACCACACACGATAAGGAATACCATCTCTGCAAAAATAGTTGGGAAAAGATTCTGATCTCCAAAATTACCACATTCTAATATTCATATTTCCACTTTCAACAATAACAACAATAACAAAATCACAGAGCATACAAAACCAGGAACGTACAGCTCATTCAAAGGAACAAAATAAATTGACAGAAACCATGCCTAAAGAAGTTCAGACATTGTACTTACTAGACAAAGACTTTAAAATTATTCAAAGAACTACAGGAAAACAGGTATAAATAACTATATGGGGAGGCCTGGATGGCTCAGTTGGTTAAGCATCTGCCTTCAGCTCAGGTCATGATCCCAGGGTCCTGGAACTGAGTCCACATTGGGCTCCTTGCTCAACAGGGAGCCTGCTTTCTCCCTCCGCCTGCCACTCCCCCTGCTTATGCACAGTCTCTCTTTTTCTCTCTCAATCTGACAAATAAATAAAGAAAATCCTTAAGAAAACAAAGAATTATATGAAATCAGGAAAATGATATATGAACAAAATGAAATTATCAAAAAAGAGATAGAAATTGTAAAAAGGAAAAAAAAATTCTAGACCTGAAGGAACTCAAAAGCGGGTTTGGTCAGGAAAAAGAGAGAATTAGTGTGCTTGAAGACAAGACAATTTAATTAACAAGCTTGAGGAGAAGAAGGAAAAAAGAATGAAGAAAACTAAACTAATAGCCTAAGGGAACAATGGAATACCACAAAACAGATCAAGATATGCATTATGGGGAGTTCCCAAAAAAAAAGGAGATGGAGGGAAAGCGGAAAAAATTATCTGAAGAAACAATAGCCAAAAAGTTCTCAAATTTTATAGAAACCACAAAACTACACATCTAAGAAACTCAATAAACTATTAGGATAAATGCAAAGAGAGATAACACCAAACCACATTATAATCAGATTGTTAAAAGCAAAAGAGTTTAATATGCAGAATATATAAAGAACTCTACAACTCAATAACAAAAAGACAACGCAATTAGAAAATGGGCAAAGGACTTCAGTAGACATTTCTCCAAAGAAGATATACAAATGGCCAATAAGCAAATGAACATATATGCTCAACAACATTATAATGATAAAGGAAATGAAAATTAAAACCACCGTGTGATACAACTTCACACCTACTTAAATTACTATAATGATTAAACAAGGAAAATATAAAGTGTTAATGAGGGTGTGAAAAATTTCAAACCTTCACATTTGCTGTGGGAATGTTAAATCATGGTCACTTACTCAACAATTCCACCCACAAGTATATACACAAAAGAAAGGAAAAGAGGGACTCAAAGAAATCCTTGCACACCACCATTCACTACAGCACTGCTCACAACAGCCAAAAATAGAAACAACCCCAGGGCCCATCGACAGAAGACTGGATAAACAAAATGTGGTAAATATATACAAGGGGAATATTATTCAGCTATAAAATGGAAGGAAGTTCTAAAGAAAATTCTGACACATACTAAAACATGGATTAACCTAGAAAACATTATGCTAAGTGAAGTAAGTCAGATACATAAGGTCAGATATTGTATGATTCCACTCATATGAAATATCTTGCATAGGAAAATATCCAGATATAGAAATTAAAGGTTATCAGAACCTAGAAGGAGAGACAATGGGAGTTATTGCTCAATGAGTAAAAAGTTTGTTTGGAGTGATAGACAGTTTTGAAAATAGGTAGTGGTGATGGCCATACAATAGTGTGAATGTATTTAATGGCCATGACTTGTATATGTAAAAATGGATGAGATAGCATATTTTATGTTAACTATGTTTTGTAATAATAAGAATAAAAATAATTTTTATATTATTACACTCAACTACAAAGAAGATAAAACCAAATAAACACGACAACAATACTTTAAAAAATAAGAAGAGGAAAAGGAAGGCAATTTTAAACACTTAAAAAAAATTAAGAAAGATTGAAGATAAACTGATAAATATCAAAGACAGGCCAAAAGACTCAGTGTACTTATCTTAGGAGACCCTGAAGACTAAAACCAAAGCCAGGGACCAGAAAAATAATTTTAAATTATAATTCAAGGAAACTTTCCTGAAATAATAAAGTATATATGTAATACTACACCTTGAAGATCACGGCATGCATATGAAATAAGTATCCAGAATGACTACCTCAAATAAGAATCTTAAAAAGAAAGAGAGAGAGAAAGATTACTGGATATTAGAGAACAACAAAAATTCCTTAGGGCTTCTGGGGGAATTGAACGGCAAGATTTAAGGGAAAACAAAGCAAGAGAAAGAAAATCGCATTACAAGAAGACCTCAGCACCAAAGCTTTAGACTAGGTGAAACTAAGGTAACATGTATTATATTCAGAAAATGAATTTTACATTGAACAAAACTGACATTTAGACAACCAAAATGACTAGCAAGACAGGAAAAAGGACTGGTGGTGAGCACTGACCACAGTGTAACTGATAGAACGAAGGCAATATGGGAATTATAATGGATTGTGATATGTAATTATATGCCCCCAAAAAAAATACATCATAGAACCATAACAAATACAGGGAGAATGTCACTTTTGAGCAGAGGGAGCAATTTGTGATTCTGTTGGAAGTAGATGAAGGAACTTGTAGGATGACTAGTTAAGTTCTATTTCTTCACTTTAGTGTGATTACAAAAACGTTTACCTTACAATCAATATTTAAACTACACATTTTTGCATATTTGGTTTTCATTATCCCAGTTTTATTTTACAATAAAAGGATTAATAAATAAATGTTTTCCCCATGAAGATTACACCCAATATCCCCAATTATATTCCTTAAAGCAATGCAAAATAAACATTAAAATAGTATTTTTTAAAGTATACCCCTAATTAGAATCTTGTCGTGATGAGAAATAGATGAACTATTTCTCTTTTTCCCTCATTCCCTGCAAAAATATTTTTAATTTCATTTTACTTTAAAAACAGACTATAACTTAAATAAAAATTAAGATTTGATACGTAAAAATACCAGTCATTTCCTATTTATTTACATTTCTATCTTATTTTAGGTCAATTTTTCCTGTGTATCACTACTGTTTACAGATACATCTAACTACATATCTGTCACAGGTTAATGATGAGTTGATATCTATGAAAGGATTAATATTTTCAACTTGGCAGTTGGTCATGTACCCACTCTTTAAAAACTGGCAAGTTTATTATTTTGTGATATCATGGAGTAAAAGTCCCTCCTTTTTAATCTTTTCTGCTTGGAAACTCATTGCAACTACCTTATCCTTACAAATGGATAATTGTATTATTTTCCACTGTCTGTATTTTCTTTTTTTAAAAGATTTTATTTATTTGAGAGAGAAAGATTGAGAGAAGGGGCAGAGGGAAAAGCAGACGCCTTGAAGAGCAGGGAGCCTGTTGGTGGGACTTGATCCCAAGACCCTGGGATCATGACCTGAAGCGGAAGGCAGATGCTTAACCAACTGAGCCACCCAGGTGCCCCATAGATTTTCAAATCATTGTTTCAAATTACATTTTTTCTGAATCCACTTTAAATTAAAGCTGGATTTATCATCTGAAAAGCCAAGGGCAATCACATCCCTAGCTCAGAAACTTTACTAAAATACAATCCAAGTAGCCACTGGTGGTCATTAATAAAAAACCTCTCCATTTTCTCATTACAATTAATACTGACGCTCGAAAGAAAGAAAGAAAGAGAAAGAAAGAAAGAAAGAAAGAAAGAAAGAAAGAAAGAAAGAAAGAAAGAAAGAAAACACACCTTACTATTAGTAGTTTCCCAAATGCTCAATTAACACATATTAAGTTTTCAGAGAATTCTAAGTCCACCAATTTAAGGCCAACAAAGGCTCTAATTAATATTGTAATTAGTGTCTTTGATCTCGTCCTTTTGTAACCTATGCTAACCAAATTTCTTTCTACTCTAATTACACAGTTTGTTTACTTAATTTCTATTGGGTTATATTTAGCTGTTAATTTTGCCTTACTTAGCACCTTGGAACATTGTGTTTTTGGATGTAATGTCTCATAAACCATATCTTAATCTCTGAAACTTCCTTAAAATATGCTTCTATAATTAGTATAGATCCTTTACAATGTTTACAAATAAACTGCCATAATCATTCTTTGTCTTCTTACAACTCCATCCCTTTGATTTACACCTAGGCCAAGAGATATAAAGCACTAATTTAGTTATAAGAAAGTGGTAATTAACTATTGATTCTTTCTGAAAGATATAACTTAATTGAATAAGTTCAAAATTATGCCTCAGGAACTCTGAGTTCTAATGTTTTCCCTGATACTGAATGCCTCTGTTATTATATCATTTTCTTCCTTTGAAATGAAAACTATTTTTGCTCCTCTGTGAAGGAAATAATTTGAAAATTATTAGATGCTAAAAACAATTTATATTAAAAAATTCTACAACACTGAAATTTCAGTAACTAGAAGTATTTGCATTAAAGAATTAAAGTCTGCAGCTTTCACTTTTGTTATAAAGCTGGTGTTGTTTCCTTAGATGATTAATTCATTTTATAAATGGTGATTTATTATTTTATTTGGTCTAATGTATGAAAATTTTCTTTTAATAAATTATTTCAAAATATATAAGACCTCTGAGCCTCAGCCTCTTATTTATAATCACTGTCTCAATTTTTAGGTTATCACTCTAAAGGTTCATCTAATGTGATTTCTGAGCACACAGAGATGTTTCAAATTTTTAAAACTACTATTAAAAAATCAATACATTGACTTTTTTTTTTTGGCAAATACAGGAAATAATCCTGTATGTAAAATAGGAGTCTGTATTAATTTGAAATTGATGACTCTGTCAGCCTATTCTAAGTATAGCTGGATCTTCAAATGAAAAATTATGCAATATATTTCCTGTACTTATAATAAATCAACCAGAGAAGGAAATATACTCAGTTTAAATGAAATGATTAGGCATAGGTCTAACCTTACAAAGTGGATGCATATTGTTATTTCATTAAACCATCAACCTCCTACCACCATACATACATACATGCACACACACACATATACACATATAATACACTCATGCACACCCTCATACACACTCAATTGGGAATAATGTCTCCACAATGACACATCCAACACTTGAATCTTACATCCAATCACAAATTTATTTAAAATGAAATTCAGGGGGGCGCCTGGGTGGCACAGTGGTTAAGCATCTGCCTTCGGCTCAGGGCGTGATCCCGGCATTCTGGGATTGAGCCCCACATCGGGCTCCTCCGCTATGAGCCTGCTTCTTCCTCTCCCACTCCCCCTGCTTGTGTTCCCTCTCTCGCTGGCTGTCTCTATCTCTGTCGAATAAATAAATAAAATCTTTAAAAAAAAATGAAATTCAGGGACAACTGGGTGGCTCAGTCAGTTAAACGTCTGCCTTCGGCTCAGGTCATCATCTCAGACTCCTGAGATCGAGTCCCACATCAGGTTCTTTGCTAGACTGGGAGGCTGCTTCTCCCTCTGCCTCCCCCTCCCCCTGCTTGTGCTCTCTTTCTCTCTCTCTGACAAATAAATAAACAATATCTTTTAAAAAATAAATAAATAAAGTGAACTCATTCCTTGGGCACAATTCTTTAGCTCAGGGCTAAAAAATTAATAGAGCTTAGCAAATCAGTCCTTCCTCAGAAACCTAAAATTAGATATGAAATTCTAATCTCAACCTTCCAGCTCCCTAGAATGGGAGAGAAGTAAACTTGAAGCTATTGGCAAAGACTGCTTTCACTTACGTAAGCTGGAAAGCAGAAAAGTTTGTAATAAAGGTGAAGCAGTCAGTCAAGGAGAAGGAGGAAAGGATATAGCAAGTTGATTTCAAGAGTTCTACCTGGGGCTGATCCAGTCCTTCCCTGGTTAGCAGTGCTTTGATCCTTTGGTTCTAGAAAATGAACTGTCTCACTGTAATAACACTTTCATGGTAAATTAACCCATTGATTTGTATTTCATTGATGATAGAGACAGACAGAGAGAGAGAGAGAGAGAGAGATACACACACATATATTACACACAACTAAACTAATTTGAAATAAAATACATTAAATCATTAATGATGTTGTATAAGAAAACATTTATACAAAAGACGATAACTCCTTTAACTTAGCAAGAATTTTTTTTTTTAACAATATAGGGAATTTCTTAAATTCTGATTGCTATTATTCCCACGAATGAAAAAAGAGTGCAAATGGTTAGCTGTGTATTGAAACTTTTCCTACAAAATAGTGTTGGTTTTCTCCCCAGATACTGAATTTAAAATTTGGAAAATAGGGACACCTGGGTGGCTCAGTTGGTTAAGAGTCTGCCTTTGGCTCAGGTCATGATCCCTGGATCCTGGAATCAACTCCTCTGTCAGGCTCCTTGCTCAGCGGGGAGCCTACTGCTCCCTCTGCCTGCCACTCCTCCTGCTTGTGCTTTCTTTCCACAAATAAATAAATAAAATCTTCTTAAAAATTTGGAAAATAAATATGAGCTTAAATTGTACTGTAAATATAATTTTGTAAGGTTAGTCACAAGTTAATTTTGTTTCTCAGACTTGCGTCTCTACACAAGATAAATGGGACACACCAATGGAAATTTGACCTCTTCTTCTTTGACTTGATCTTGGAAGGATTTAAATCAAATAACAAAAGCCTCCAGATGATGATGTAACAAGTTAGGGTGAAAAAAACAGTGAGGAGCTGTCCTGCCTCTCATAGGTAAGAGCTGACAGGGTAGCACTAAAAGTTCCCCAATCAGTAGCAGCTACTGTAATGAAGATTTTGCTTGTTCAAATAATGCTTTTAGGCCCTAATTCTTCTCCAGTGAGTGAAGCTAAATACCTGGTAAATTAATAATGACATATTTTATAACTTAGTACCATTTTCATTTGTGTACTGAAAAGACTAATAATTAAATATGCTGAAAACACACGGCTAACCTTTAAGGCAGTAAAAGCAGAAGATTGAATATACTTAATTCTAAGAGCTTCCCATTTTAATTTACAAAAGACAACAAGATAATTTCCTTTGAGATCAAAAATATTTGGGGCCCTTTTCCCTTTTAAATTGGTAGAAAATATGCAGAAATTGTTTGAGAATAATGAGAATTGGTTGTAAATAAATAAGAAGAAATCTTTCTCTGTGAAATTTAAAAACTATTTTTACCATAATGTCATTTGTAACTTAGAACATGGTGATAACTTAAAAACATGTGTGCAATATCTTTGACCTTTTTACCATAAAAAGATTGGGTATGTTTCCCCACCTCTCAAAAAGACCAGCCTCGATGACTCATTTCTAATAAATAAAATGGCAGAAGTGAGGCTGTGTGACTTCTGGGAAAATTCATCTCCCCCTGACTCTTTGTCTTTTGGGACACTCACCCTCAGAACTCAGACATTTTTTTGTTTGGGAGCCTAGCAGCCACAAAGAAAAGCTGTAGATAGGTATCCAACCCTAACCCCAGCTGAGGTGCTGGCTGGTTTCAGCATTTACCACCAATAAGCAACTTTTAAGATTTGGGAAACAAAACAAAACAACAACAAAAAAAAAAACCCTAAAATTCATATGGAACCACAAAAAAACACAAATAGTCAAAGCAAACTTGAACAAGAAGAACAAAGTTGGAGGTATCACACTCCCCCTCCTCCCTCGCCAAAGCACAAGGCATCCCACTTCTGGATCTCAATATACTTTACAAAACCACAGTAATCAAAAGTGTATGGCATGGGGTGCTTGGGTGACTCAGTTGGTTAAGCATCCAACTCTTGTTTTAGGCTCAAACATTGGGCTCTGCTCTGAGCTGGGCTTGGAGCCCGCTTAGGACTCTCTCTCTCCTCTCCCTCTGCCCCTCCCCACCCTGTTCATGCACTCTCTCGCTCTCTCTCAAAATAAAAATAAATAAGTAAAATTAAAAAAAAAAGTATGGCATAAAAACAGACCAATAGAATAGAACAGAGACCCCAGAACTAACTTATAAAGTTTTGTTCAACTGATTTTCAAAGAGTTCCAAGAACACACAAAGATAAAAGTAGAGTCTCTTCAATAAATGGTGCTGGGAAAACTGAATATCCATATACAGAAGAATGAAATTGGATCCGTATCTCATACCATATACAAAAATCAACTCAAAATGGATAAAAGACTTAAAGTTAAGACCTTAAACAAAACTACTAGGAGAAAACAAGAGTAAAAAACTCTTGACATTGGTTTAATCAATGATTTTCTGGATATGACCCAAAGAGGCAGGCAAAAAGCAAAAACATGTGGGGTTGCATCAAACTAAAAAATCTGTGACTACCAACAGAATGAAAGGCAACCTATGGAATGGGGAAAATATTTGTAAAACATATGTCTGATAAGTGGTTAATATCCATAATATATAAGGAATTCCTACAACTCAGTAGCAAAAACCAAATAACTGGATTAAAAGATAGGCGAAGAACCTGAATAAATATTTCTCAAAGGAAGACAGACAAATGTCTGGCAGATGTATAAAAAGTGCTCACTATCACTAATCATCAGGAAAATTTAAATCAAAAACCACAAGGACACATCGTTTCACATTTGTTAGAATGTATTTTACCAAACTGACAAAATATAACAAGCATTGGGGGTGGAAACTCTTGCCAAAGGAAACACTTGCCACTGTTGGTAGGAATGGAAAATGGTACAGCCACTGTGGAAGAACTACAGAAGATCCATAAAAAATTAAACTACCATACAATCCAGCAATCCCACTTTGGGCTATATAGCAAAAGAAATAAAACCAGTATCTCAAAAAAATAAAGAACATGTGAAATATAAACACATGCACACAGACAGGGATAGTCAGCCTTTTTGAAGGATTTGCAACAATTTGGATGAATCTGGAGGACCTTAAGCTAAGTGAAATAAACCAGACACAGAAAGATAGAAACTGCATGCCTCATACGTATGTGGAATCTAAAATAGTCGAATTCACAGAGTAGAATGATAGTTGCTAAGGACTGGAGAGAGGGGAAAATAGGGAGATATTGGTTAAAGGGTAGAAAGTTTCAGTTAAACAAAATGAATAAGTCCTGAAGATCTAATGTACACCAGTGTGACTATGGTTAACAACACTGTGCTGTACACTTTAAATTCACTAAGAGAATAAATCTTAAATGTTTTCATCACAAACACATTGAAAAATGTTAACTATATGAATTGATAAATATGTAATTAAATTGACTGTGATGATTATCTCACAGGGTACACATATATCAAAACCTCAAATTGTTTTCTTTATGTGTACAGAATTTTTATCTGTCAATGTATCTCAATAAAGCTGAAAAGAAAAGGACATAATTACATACCATGGGGTAAAATATTTCTCCAATTTAAACCAAAATTTTGAAAGTGAGAAGAGAAAAAAAGACATACTTATGTAAATATCACATTACTTGAGTCATGTTAATGGGACAGATACCCACATTCCTTCCCATCAGCCATTTTCCCTTATTTCTTGCCAAGTGTCTAAAATCTCACTGAAGAATTCAGATCTTATTCTCAAGAAAGTGGAATTCCTCCCTAGGCCAAAGAAAAGAATCAAAATAGGTCCAAATTGTCAATGATATTTCCATTCCTTTTTTATTTTTTATTTTTTAGATTTTCTTTTTTTAAAGAAATTTAGGTTTACAACACAATTGCAAGGAAGGTGCAGAGATTTCCCATACACCCCCTGCCCCCACATATGTATAACCCACCCATTATCGATGTCACACAGCAGGATGTTACATGTTTTATCAAGGATGAACCTACATCGACACAAATAATCACCCAAAGTTTGTAGGATTCGCTCTTAGTGTTGTCCTTTCGATTGGTTTGGGGAACTATATAATAACATATACCCATTATTATAATATCATACAAAGTACTTTCACAATATCTCTTGCTATTGTCTTTCTCAAGGCAGAAATTTTTAATTTTAATAAAGTCCAGATTACCAATTATTTCTTTAATGGACTATCTTTAACGTTGTATCTAAAAAGGTGTCACCATACTCAAAGTCATCTAGGTTTTCTATGTCATCCACTAAGAGTTTTATGCTTTTGCATTTTACATTTATATCTAGGATTCATTTTGAATTAATTTTTGTGAAGGGTACAAGGTCTGTCTAGATTCCTTTTTTAGTATGTGGATATCTAGTTGTTCCAGCACCATGTGTTGAAAAGAGTATCTTTGCTCCATTATATTGCCTTTACTCTTCTGTCAAAGATTAGTGGACTATATTTACAAAGATCTATTTCTTTTTTTTTTTTTTTAGATTTTATTTATTTATTTGACAGAGAGAGAGAGACAGACAGCGAGAGAGGGAACACAGGCAGGGGGAGTGGGAGAGGAAGAAGCAGGCTCCCAGCAGAGGAGCCTGATGCGGGGCTCGATCCCAGGACTCTGGGATCCTGCCTTGAGCCGAAGGCAGACGCTTAACGACTGAGCCACTCAGGCGCCCCCACAAAGATGATTTCTGAGCTCTCTATTCTGTACCACTGATCTATTTGTCTATATTTTAGCCAATACCACTCTTCTAGATTGTAGTACTAAATACCGTACCTTGAAGTGAGGTAGTGTCAGTCCTCCAACTTTATTTATCTCTTTCAATACTGTGTTGATTATTCTGGGTCTTCTGTGTTTCCATATAAAGTTTATAATCAGTTTATCAACATTCAAAAAATAACTTGCTGGGATTTTTAAAGACAGTGCATTGAATCAACAGATCAAGTTGGGAAGAACTGACACCTTGACAATATTGATTCTTCCTATCCATAAACATGAAATAGTTCCATCTATTTAGTTATTTTTTTACTTCTTTCATAGATTTTTGTATTTCTCTTCATATATAGATTATACATACTTTGTTAGATTTATACCTACGTATTTCATTTTGGGGATGTTAATGTTATTTTGTTATTAATTTCAAATTCCACTTGGTCATTGCTAGGAAAGCAATGGACTTTTATACATTAACCTTGTACCTTGCTACCTAGCAATAATCACTTACTCATTCCAGGAGTTTTTTTTTGTCAATTCTTTTGGATTTTCTTTTTTTTTTTTTTTTTTTTTTAAAGATTTTATTTATTTATGTGACAGAGAGACAGCCAGCGAGAGAGAACGCAGCAGGGGAGTGGGAGAGGAAGAAGCAGGCTCCCAGCGGAGGAGCCCGATGTGGGACTCGATCCCGGAACGCCAGGATCACGCCCTGAGCCAAAGGCAGACGCTTAACGACTGCGCTACCCAGGCGCCCCTGGATTTTCTACATAGATGATCATGTCTTCTGTGAACAAAGACAGTTTCATTTTTCTTCCACAAGCTATATATTTTTCACTTCCTTTTCTTGTCTTATTGCATTAGCCAGAACACCACTGAAAAGCAGTGGTGAAAGGAACATCCTCACCTTCCTTCTGATCTTAGTAGGAAAGCTCTGAGTTTCTGACCATTGAGTATGATCTTAGCTGTAGGTTTTTTGCAGATATTCTTTATCAAGTTGAGGAAGTTGCCCTTCATTCCTTGTTATTGAGAGTTTTTACCATGAACAGATGTTAAATTTTGTCAAATGCATTTTCTGCATCTGTTAATTTTTGTGTGTATTTTTTTTCTTTTCTAGCCTTTTGCTGTGATGCATTATACTAGCTCATTTTCAAATGTTAAACTGGTCTTACATACCCAGGATAAATTTCACTAGGTTATGGTGTATAGTTCTTTTTGTACATTGTAAAATTAAATATGCTGAAATTTATTGAGGATTTTTACATCTATGTTGATGAGAGATATTGGTCTATAGTTTTATTTTCTCATAATATCTTTACCTGGTTTTGGTTTGAGGGTATTGTTGGCCTCATAAAATGGGTAGGAAGTATTTTCTCTGCTTCTTTCCTCTGAAACAGATTGTAGATAACTGGTGTAATTTCTTAATTAAATGATTGGTAGAACTATCCAGTAAACCCATCTGGACCTGGAGCTTTGGGTTTGGAAGGTTGTTAATTATTGATTCAATTTCTTTAATAGATAGAGACCTATTCAAATAGTCTCTTTCCTGTGTGAGTTTTGGCAAATTGTGTCTTTCAAGGGATTGTTTTATTACATCCAGGTTATCAAATTATCAACATAGAGCTGTTCATAATATTCTTTTACTATATTTGAATGTCCATGGGATCTGTAGTGATGTCCCTTCTTTCATTTCTGGTTTTTATATTTTTTGTCATCTCTCCTTTTTACTGAGTTAACCTGGCTAGAGACATTGATTTTATTGATCTTTCAAAAAACTAGTTTTTATTTATTTATTTATTTACTTATTTACTTATTTACTTATTTATTTTGCTTTCCTGGTTTAGGGAAAGGGAGAGAGAGGGGAGAATCTTAAGTAGGGAAAGGGAGAGAGAGGGGAGAATCTTAAGCAGGCTCCAACCCCAGCATGGAACCCTATTCAGGGCTCAAACTCAGGACCCTGAAATCATAACCTGAGGCAAAATCAAGAGTTTTTGATTGAGCCATGCAGGCATCCCTATTGCTTTCCTGTTTTAAATGTCATCGATTTCTGCTCTAATTCTTTTTTCTTCTACTTACATTGCATTTAATTGATCTTTTTCTAGTTCTGTAAGGTGGAAAATCAAGTTACTGATTTCAGCTTTGTTTCCTTTCCTATATATGCATTCAGTGCTACAAATTTCTCTTTAAATATTGCTTTTGTTATATCCCACAAATTTTGTAAATTGTGTTTTCATTTTCATTTAAGTTAAAGTATTTTTAAATTTTTCTTGAGATTTCTTCTTTGACCTATGTATTATATAGAAGAGTGCAGTGTAAGCACCACATATTTTGGGATTTTCTAGTTCTCATATTGTTACTCATTTCTAATTTAATTCCATTGTATTCTGAGAACAGAAAATCGTTTCTATTACTTTAAATTTGTTAAGGTGTGCTTTATGGCTCAACATGCAGTTTATCTTGGTAAATATTATATTAAATTGAAAAGAATGTTTATTTTGCTTTCATCAGATGAAGTAGTTTATAGATGTGAATCATGTCCAGTTGATTGATCATGTCATCAAGTTCAACTATTTTCCTTATCAATTTTCTACAACACTGGATCTGTCCACTTCTAAGAGGCGGGTGTTGAGTGGTCAACTATGATAGTGAATTCATCTATTTTTCTTTGCAATTCTATTAAGTTTTGCCTCACACAGTTGATACTGTAATATTGTTCTCTCTTCTTGGACAAGCAACCCTTCTATCAAAATGTAATGCCCTTCTTTATCCCTATTTTTCCTTGCACTGAAGTCAGTTATGTCAGAAATTAATATATATACCACTGATTTCTTTTGATTAGTGGTAGCAAGGTATACTTTTCTCCATCAATGTACTCTTCATGTCTGTGTCTTCATATTTAAAGTAGGTTACTTTAAACAACATACAATTGGGTCTTGTTTTGGATCTACTCTGACAATCTCTGTCTTTTAACTGGTTCATTCAGATAACTGACATTCAAAGTGCTTATTGATATAGGGATTAATATGTGTCATATTTGTTACACTTGTCTATTTGTGGCCCTTGTTCTTTGTTCCTATTTTTGTCTCCTACTTTTTTTCTGCTTATTATTGGTTTTCATTAAGAATTTTATATGATTCCATTTTCTCTCCTTTCTTAGCATATCATTTATTCTTTTTTCACTTTTTTAGCAGTTGCTCTGGAGTCTACAATATATATTTACAGTTATTCCAAGTCTACTTTCAAACACTATACCAGTTCACAGGTAGTATGAGTACCTCATAATAACGACACCAGAAAGAGAATGACAAATACTGTATGATCTCCTTTACGTATGTAATCTTTAAAAAAAAAAAAAAAAAAAAAAAAAAAGCTCAAACTCATAGAAACAGAGTAGAACAGGTTACAAAAGGCTGAGGAATGGGGGAAAGGGGAAGATGCCGGTGAAGGTGTACAAACTTTTAGTTACAAGATGAATAAGTAAGAGTATCTACTGTACAGCATGGTGACTATAGTTAATAGTACTGTATTGTATAAATGAAATTTGCTAAGAGATTAGATCATAAACATTCTTACCACACACAAGAATAGTTACCTATGGGAGGTAATGTATGTATTAATGGCTGATTGTGGTAATTATATCAAAAAGTGTACATATATCAAATCATCACATTGTATACTTTAAATACATACCACTTTGTATATCAATTATACCTCAATAAAAGTGGGGGGAAGAGGGGAAGAAGATTCTAGTCACCAGCCCTTGAGCTGCCCCAGGTGATTTTGAGTAAAGAAAAGACAAAGTTGTCCCTGTCAAATCATGCCCAAATCATGAGATTCATGAGCAAAATAAATGTTGTTCTTGCTTTGAGTCACACTTTTAGTGAGAAGAAGTTTTGCAGCAATACTTTAAATAGAAGCAAACAATCTTTAAAATGTTAGGTAAACAAGGGAAAAATAAAAATCCAGCAACAGGAGAAGAAAATAGTTGAGAATTTGTAATTCGTTTCACAATACTCCACAATTAGTTTCATAATCTCACAAAACACTTCATTTCTCAAATTGAAACAAGGAAATGAATGTACATAAAGAAATTCAGACAGCATTCCTATAGAAAACATAATGTCTCAAATAAATTAGCTAGCTGGCCTGGATTTATTTTTGAACTTAAAAAAAAAACCTCTGATTGTAAGGTGATCATATGTTAGCTGCTGTATACTGTGTGTGTTCCACAATACACACACACACACACACACACAGAATAAGAGTGATTGTATTAGACATGTTTTTAAATACAAACATGCAGAGGTTGGTTACTTTGAGCCTTTCTTTTCCAGTTGGTAAAATTACTCACAATACAGAAAACTTATAGAAAAGATAAATCAAAGTTTTGCAAAAGATATGAAGAAAAACACACACAAATTACAGTAAATAAGCAAAAGAAATATAAATTTGAGAATCCATTGAATAAAAATAAGCAATGATGACAAATTTATTTTTGTAATACTATTAGGAAAATATGTGAAATAAGGCTTTCTTCATTTTACAATACACCTTTTACTCATTTAACAAATATATTTTGATTGACTATTATATCATGCTTAGTTTGCCCATTACATCATCCTTAGGATACACAGTGAACATAAGGGACACAGATCCTTGCCTTTCTATAAGCAGTCAAGTAATTTCCAGGATATAGCTTAGGAATAAGACAATATAGCATAATCAGTGCCATTAGGACATTGGGAAGCAGCTGCCAATTTGCAAGTATTTTAAGGCCTCTTCCAATGAACAGATTGCCTAAAAATCTGTATGCTCTTCTTTTACAGTAACAATCAATATACTTCATCATCTTACTGAAAACTCCTTCCACCAAAATTGTTTGCAGAGGAAATCTATGAATGAACACCCACACTTGAATCTTACTTGATTTATCAGATTTTGTTTAACGATTTCCTTTCAAGAAGGCCTTTCTATAAATATTTATTGATTATAAGTAAATTTACCTGAAAATTCTAGAGTTAAGATAACACTGTTGCTTCTGAACACTTTAACTCAAATGAGCCAATGATGAGATCACTGACCTCACTAAATATGTAACTTCTTCAGTCTCAAGTCCCACTTTCTTCGATAAACCTTTCAAACTATAGTGATTACACCCTCTGAATTCATAGTCTCACTTTTTAAATTTATATAGCACTTAAATCTCTGCTCTCTTAGGTATTTTATTTACTTATTTATTTTACATTTCTATATTTTAACTCTTGCATTTTTATTTAACATTTTAAGGCTCTTTTTTTTTTCCACCTTGATTTTAAGTCTCTTGATGATAATAACTTTAACTCATATTTTTAAAATACTTTTTTTGTCTCCCCAACTGGACTCTAAGCTCCCCAAGGGCAATGTCTTGGTCTATTTTGTTCAAATTCTGAGTACCCAGCAACAGTACTACAGACACACAATAACCATCTGTTAATTGAATAAATAAAGTACTCGATAGGTATTTATTATTCAATTAAAAAAAAGATCCTGACAAGGTACAATGACTATATTGGTATCCTTCAAATTGTTACATAAACTTAAATTCTTAAAAAATAGCCAAAATATTTCTTTATCCATAGGAATTTAGCAGATGAACCCTGATTCTCAAATGTTTATCTGTTTGTAGCAGATGTGAGGCTAAGTCTATATGGTTCCCATACCAGGCTCTTAACATTTGTCAATTACCAAAATACTTCTTAGAAATAGATTCTTAAGCTAGTATTTCACCATGCAATGTCAGGCAGCATTTGCTAATATTCTCAAATAAAGAAAGATTTCTAAATATCAATTTTGATTTGAGTGAAAAATTTTTGCTTTGCTCTGAAATCAAGCTTTTCCTGAGGAGATATAAAAAAGTTTTACCAAGGGAAGCTCTCAGTTGCATGTATATCTCAGTAAACCTGGAAACCTTGTGCAAATATAGTTGAGTAAGCACCCACTGCGTTGTCAGAAGGTGTGACTGGACCTCTGGTGGCCTGCAAAGGCTGTCCTTCTCATAAATCAATGGCATATAAAGGTGATCCCCAGGCAAATGGTGGGTAATTTTTTTCCAGGCCAAGGATTCTCAGAGGAAAAAATGGAGAGCTTAAATCCTTCCCAAAGGCTTTTAAAGTTAAGCATTTTTATAATCTATGCAAATTGACGTCCTGAGATATCCCTACATAATGTGGTCCAAACTGAGGGCTAACAGTTGACAAGAGCTCAAAGGCCCCTGAAAGAAAGATAAGTCAGATTGAGGTGACTGAAGGACATGGGGAAGTTGAATTGCAACACAGGTTATAGGTGTGTGTAGATGAACTTCTAGATTTATTAGTGGCATCGTTTTTAGAGGAATAACTAAGCATATGAATATAAAAATAAAACTAAAGCTGTAGAAAATCGACTGTGAATTACCATCCCTTCCTATACCGGAACCTAAACTAACAAGGAGGACAAAGACAGAACACGCTCTACCATATGGGGCTCATTTTCAGTACTGACATAATGTGGCAGTGACAGAAGCAATGATAGCTAGAAATGGAAGTGTACTGGTAAACTGATGAGCCTTTCCAATTTGATTGAAAAGGTAAATCCAAAAAACGCATAAGCCACATATATTAAGTGAAAAAAATAAAAAAGACATAAGTTTACACAAAAGCAATAGCCTATCAGAGGTTATTAATTCACGGGGTGCCTGGGTGGCTCAGTAGGTTGAATGTCTGACTCTTGATGTCGGCTCAGGTTGAGATCTCAGGGTTGTGGGATCGAGCCCCACATCAGGCTCCACATCAGGCTTCACACTCAGCAGGGAGTCCACTTGAGATTCTCTCCCTCTCCCTCTGCCTCTTCCCCCACACATGCACTCAAGAGTGCATGCTCTCTCTCTCTCTCTCAAACAAATAAAAATAAATCTTTAAAAAAAGTTATAAATTCACTAATTTACCTATTCATTTATTAATCTATCACAAATATGTACAAAAACTGGTTTTAAGAACCCCTATTGCAAGCTCATATAGACCAACTAAAACACTTGACACATATTATTCTCTGCTCTGTGGCCTCAGCAAAAACTCTGAGACAGACAAGCCCCATTTTAACTTTCTGTGAATTACTCTGCGCACTGCCAGTCATGATAAACAAGACAAGCCACAGGCACAAACTCTAAACAGTTGACAATATAATGGAAAAGGGACTGGTAAATAAGTAATTGCAATGCAATATAGTAAATAGAAAGGGCCAAGTGAGACTTCAGAGGGGACAACTATCTTTCTCTGTTGGAGGAGGACAGGAACACTTCACAGAGGAATATTTCTTTGTGCTGAATCTTGAGATATAAATAGCTGTTTATTACAGAAAGCTCCAGGTAGGGAAAACAACATGGTCAAAAGGCACCAAAACATGAACTAGCAGGTAGCATTTCCATAGGGAGAGTCAAAGATCAGGAAGAACATCTGAGAATGGTAGGAGATGAATGTGGAAATCGAGCAGACAATTATGAGGGGCTTTGTGCACAAAGAAGAGTTTCAAAGAGTTTAGACAGTTACTAAGCCTCTGAGCCACTCTACACAGACAGTAACATTATACATATTTGCTTCAGGATGTTCATGCTGGAAAATGTGATAAATAGATTTGGGGGGAGTAAGAATAAAAAGACTTCATTTTATTGTTTCAGAAATTTGATTAATCTGAATGCTGATTTTGTGTGTGTGTGAGAACGGTGCAGACCAGGTGTAAGGAAGAGAAAGAAAGGAGAAAAGAGATGCGATTTCTAAACTAGATACATAATTTCTCTAATTTTTCACAAGGAATAGCCTTATTCTACTATCTTCTTAAATTACTCTTTTTTATTGTTCATTTTAAAAGTTCCTTCCAAGGGAATTTTTAGTCTCATTTGTGGCGAATGCATAAAACAAATTTAGTTTCCCAGATGCAAAAAAATTCCAGAGACTACCATTCTTAAACTCAGTTTACTTGTGCTGAATCTGTTTTCAACATGAGCCTAACAAAAATGAGCTTTGTGTCTTGGATGCTTCTCTGCAATTTCAGTGTTTATGCTTATTGGCTTGGCAAGAAACCAAATAAGCAGTTCATGTAGAAAAACTTGGCAAAAGAGAACTCTGCTTCTACTAGGAACTCCATCAAGTTTCATTTTGTTATTAAAATTATCTTGATATATATTCCAGTGGAATCCAAAACAGTGAAATAGGAAGAATATTGGAAAGGTAGCATTTTGGAAATTTAGTTTAATAAAGGGGCTAAAGAATAAGTTTAGAAGTCACATTGTCTGGGTTTAAATCCTGGCTCTGCCTCCAAGTAGCTCTGTGACCTTGAGCTAGCAAATTACCTGCCTTTTGTCTCCTTTTTCTCATGTTTGCATTCTAGAGTTCCATCGCCATTTCATAGGGCTATTACAGAGGATCATAATAATGCATGAACTATGATCAACCCCATGCCTAGAAAATATACATAGTCAATAAATGGTACCACTATTATTATATGAATATAAGAATATCACTACAATGACTATTTTCATCCTTTACTATCATAGGATAGTTAATGAATATCTAACTGTTCCAGTTTTAAAGCCAATATATTGAGCATAATATCTGATCTTCTTTCAAATTCTTTAAAAATCTTTCCATTTTCTCCTTAAACCTTGTATCACAAAAAAAGTACTGGCAGCAACACAGTACAGCACAATGGATCAGCATTTTAAATCATCTTAATGTTTGTTATATCAATAAATGAATAATGGGAAATATTCAGATGCTGACTATGTAAATGTAACACATATACTTAAACTATTCTTTTTGATACATGGTAATGACCACAAAATTATAATGGTTCACCTAAAATTATGCTGTCTCATATAACAATTGTGCCAGGTATTTCAGAGGAAGGTATAAATCTCCAATAATGTCCTTGTGGCAATGGGAAGTAATTAGAGTATTTCACACTTAAAGATTAATATTTTGGATTTATATTGTACCTTTCATCTAAAGGCCTCAAAAAGTCTCTATAAACATTAACTCATTAACTTTTCAATTACCAACCCCTCCCATGAGGTAAGGAGGTATCCAATAATAATTTACAAATGAGGAGAATTAAATTGAGAAGAACTAAATGTTACATTTATGATTTAGTAATCACAGAGTACTGCAAGATTTTTTTCAAGATTTCAAGTAGTGTTTATAGGTTAAGACTTTCCACATGTGCACAAAATCCTTAAATGGTTTTCACTACACTGTTTTTCATGGCATTTCCTTAAAGAAAAACACTTTTTAATTCTTTTTATGGCATCTAAAAATATAAAAGTAAAATGTTTTAGAACAATCTTTCCTCATAAGATGCATTTAATACATATATAGCTGAGAGAGAGAAAGAATTTGTGTGTGTGTTTTCATATACAGGTTTCCTCAACACCAGGCACACTACTTTACAATTTTGCATTTACAAAAAGTAATGTAACACTCAATTAACAGTGTAGAAAAAAGTAAGGTTGTGCCTCAGCAGTAAAGATCTTTATACTTACAAATCTACAGATCTTTAAAATTAACCCAAAATCATTACAACATATCTATTGAATGAAAACTCTTCCTTAAGTGATGTTTAGAATTTAAGATCTTTTGTGATATACGTCCAATTTATTTTTATAATTTTATCTCCAAATATCCACTCCTCATGGAGCCTTTATTTTATAACAAATAACTCTATTTTTCCCAAAAACATGCTCAGCACTGTTCTCACTGTGTTTTATTCCTCCTAAGAATGTTCTTCCCTGTTGGGTTATATATCAAAATCCTACTTAATACTTAAACAAGACCTCTTCCATAAAATCTCTATAGATCGTCTCCGTACCAGGTGCTACTACTGCCTTGCCTAGATTCTCTTTATGGTACAGGTACTGTAGGCTCACATCTGTGCACTTACACACACACACACACACACACACACACACACACAGAGTTAATGGCTAAAGAGTAATGTGTGTAAGTCCAGGCCCCTGGTTTCCAGGCATAACAACCACTGTGGTGCAATTTTAATTCCAGAGACCCCTTTATGATCAGGCAGAGAACAGAATTCCGTAATAATTTTTTGTTTAGCTTCTCCCTATGCCCTATCCTGCTTTGCTCACGTTCTTCAGTTTTCTTATAGGAGCAGTCCTCAAATTACTTGCACAAGATCCCCAACTCAGGCTCTCAACCTACATTACCCACAATTCAATGAATTCCTAAATTCACTGGAACATTGTCTACAATAGTAAACAATAAAAATAAATTAAAAGTCTAACAATGGAGGCCTGATTAAATAAACTGTTTTCTATCTTCACAGTAAAATAATAGAGACATTAAAAGCATTATTTTAGAAAATACTGAGTAGAGTTTATGATATAATAAAGGTACTAAATAAATCTGTATAGTCTTATGCACAAAGACCACCCTAAACAATAGAGATATGTCTAAGATACAGTCCCTAACCCTGTGAAGTTACAGTAGATTAGGTCACATATCATATAAAGTATTACACAATCACCATCTTTTAATTTCTACTGGGATAAATAATGTGAAGCATAAGCACAGTTCATGGAATGAGGAGAGATCTGACTTGGACTAGGGAGCCAAAAAGACATCAGTGAGGAAACAGCATTTGATTACAAAGGTGGAGCATGATGGGGTGTGAAGTTGAGATAATCATGTAGATAAAAGAAGCAATAAACCCGATGGTCTCAAGGAAGAAGAATCATGACATGAAGGTAACTGAAAAAGCCAACGTGGTTTGGGGAGCAAAGACTGATGAGCAGGCAGAGGTATGAAAACCCAGAGCCTTATATGTCAGTGGTAAAGGTTTTATGTTTCATCTTATAAAGTCATATAGGAACATTAGAGATTTTAAACACAGTAGGAATATGATACCATGTTTATGTTTAAGAAATTACTCAAATTACTCTAATAGACCCTCTTAGTGAGGATAGAAGACACAGGTACTCAAATTCTGAAGTTACTGAAATACTCACAATAAGAGATGGGCAATTGTACCTGGGGAGTAGTACAGAGATAGGATAGAAACAGATTTGAGATACTGAGATGCAAAAACAGTGGGGCTTGTCTTTACTTAGTTATGGGGTTGGAGGTGAGAGACATCAAGCAATACTCCCAGGGTTCTGGTTTTCCCAACTACCAGATGGAATTGCTGTAACAGACATCATGATGAAACAGTGCGTTGAGATGGTGTTAGGAATGAATTTCAGTTCTAAACATATTAAGGTTAGGGTGGCTTTGCAACACCTAAGAATTGTTAAGTATACATACATCCAAAACCCAAATCTACTCATAATGTGTACATTTGCACAATGTAGACATTATCAAAAACACAGTGTGTGTGTGTGTGTGTGTGTGTGTGTGTGTGTGTGTAATAAGGAAAATAAGGACATACATCACAATATTAACAGTGCTTGTCCCTGAATAATAGAATTACGGAACAACTTAATTTTCTTTTGGGCTTTTTTGTACTTCTCATTTTTCAGTGTGCACACATAAATTTTGTCCTCATAAAAGAAGTCTAATCTCTCTCCCATGAACTACCACAGCTCTTTGAAGCTCTTTGAAGACTACTCAGTTATAGCCTTCTACATGCATTAAAGAAACCAATTCTTGGAACAGTCACTCAGAGTACATCTTTAAAATTATTTCCATCCATACACATGTATAAATTCTGGCATTTGGCTTTTATAACCATTCAAGTTTAGATATTCAGCCATCCCTCTGTGTAACTCATCTTTCTTATTTTGCAGAAAATATCCCTCATAAATAATTATGAATCAATAATTGTATACCTTCTAAAATACAAATTATTTAACACTTCAGTCTTCTTTAATTGTCTAAGAAAAAGTGATTCAGATCAACTCAGAAATGCATTGACTTACGCATAACATTTATGATTCCTTTGTTTTAATCCTAAAAGTCATAACTGAGATTAAATAACTCCCTAATATGACCCTGCCCCAAGTCAGAAAAAAAAGCCGGATAAATAACAATAATGATTAGTGAGTGTTTACTATATGATAGGCAAAGCCTCTGGATAGGTTATCTTCTTATTCTCTGACAGTAAGTAAATTTCTGTAGATCACATATGGAGTAGCTGATGAGCCTGGGATTCCAATTCAGTCAGGCTGATAGAGGCTTCATGCTAAACTTCTTAATATACTACGATATACTACTCTTATTCTGTAAAGGGTGTGGTTTGGTGTTAATTCTGGAACTGAGTTTTGAGACATTATTTTTCCTCAACTATAGTTCCTTCAAAAGATAAAAAGCCACAAGGAATGTGACCCTTTCCAGTGTAGTAATCAACTACTCAAGAGGTCATGAAGCTAAGATTTATTGATTAATTACTGTATCAGTTAGGGTGCTTAACATAAAATAAATAAGAAAACCTAAATCAACCTTAAACAGGAAATTGTTGGCTCACATAATGAAAAGTCCAAAGGGGGTCAGGGCGGAGCAGACTCCAGGCACAATGTGATCCAAAGGTTTACAGTACCATCAAGGCTTGGCTCTATTTCTCTGTGATTCTCTTGGCTCCTCTCTGCTCTATTTGCTGGCTTTATCTCCAGGCTGAGAGCCAAGATAGCTATAACAAGTCTAGGTTTCTCATCCACATACAGTACCATTACAGAAAATGGCAAAACCTTTGTTCAAGTTTCTAATTAGGCCAGTGTAGGTCATATGTCTACCCCTCACCAATTACCACGCACAAGAGGAATGAATGTGCTGATGGTCTCAGGCAGGATCACGTGGTTTACTCCTAGTGCTACAGTATCCATAGATCTCCACAGGTATACACAATGAAATCAGGAGCTACTGGGAAGGGTTAGGGAAAACAGACACTGGGAATTCAAGCAATAAGTGTTCCTGTTTCATATTGTGTAACAGATTTGCACGTATATCACCTTATTTAAATTAAGGCTAAAACTCTAACAAAATACAAATTATTAACTCCATTACTCAAATTGAAATGCAGAACATTATATTGTTACATAAACCAGAATTTTTAATTCAGTCTGGCTCAATAGCTTCTGCTTTTCTCACACTAGCAATTTGACTATTTTATACAGAAATAATGTCAGCTGTGAAGCCAATCAGTGGTAGTCATCATGGGAACTAGACATGTAACGCATATTCTCATGTGTCTGGTGCTACTCAAATACTAGGGGAGAGAGATGCTCAGGTAACTACAAAGCAGGACAGGTGGAGCTAAGTGTTCTGAATTTTACCTCCAATATCTAGTTTTCAGATTGCATATTCAACTGGCACTCAGAATGGTTGACACAAGTCTTCTTGTCTTCCCATTTTAAAAAATCAGTAAATGGTTTGTATTAGAAATTCAATACATTTTAGGGGCACCTGGGTGGCTCAGTCGTTAAGCGTCTGCCTTCGGCTCAGGGCGTGATCCCGGCATTCTGGGATCAAGCCCCACATCAGGCTCCTCTGCTGGGAGCCTGCTTTTTCCTCTCCCACTCCCCCTGCTTGTGTTCCCTCTCTTGCTGGCTGTCTCTCTCTGTCAAATAAATAAATAAAACCTTAAAAAAAAAAGAAAGAAATTCAATACATTTTAAACATTTTTTTTAATTTCTTCATAAAAATAACAGATCAGTCTGACACATCATTTGGGAGTAATAATTGAAATTGCGTGGACTGTGTCTTCCAATAATTCCCTATACAAGTCTCAAATCCCCTGTGCTATGAGGACAAACCCTACAATTCAATTTTGTGAAGCACCTCCACAGTGAATAATACAGGGCCTTGAATAGGGTAGTAATTCCTCAATAAATATTTGTGAAAAAGAATCTTGATGAGCAAAAGAAGTTCCTATGCATACTGTTAAAGTACACTTCATTTTCCTATAAATGTAAATATTCTGATTGGGATAATTTTTATATGTATTTGAGATAAGCTTGGAAAAATTCAGAATTCCTTTGCAACACCACTTCTCTCTGGTTAGTAGCTAGACTTTCTTTTTTGTAAGACTTTTGACTTCAGGAATGATTCACAGGCTAAACGCAGTATTTCTGATGGCTTCAAAGCCGTTTGTCAGCAGCCTATACTACCAAGTTCTAACAACAAACATCCGCATTGAAATACATGCATCTTTGTAGCATTTCTGCTTCACTCTTTACTCACACTCATTTCAACATTATTCAGCAGCGCTTTATATATCCTATTACCTTCCATTCTGAAAACCCTAGTTATTAGCAAGTCTCCCTTCTGAATACCTACATTTCAGTTTAAACTTAGTTTATATTTTCTCTTTTGAAAAATCATTAAGTAGATAGTATGTGGAGAGTTACTCTATTTATAGGCACTACAAGAAGAATCCTCTTGGGTTCAGTCATAAAAAATAATGATTAAGACATTTCTAAATACTGTCTCTATAAATAAAAATGTGTCTAAAAGTTCTTTCTTGGGCAGGGGTGGGGTGGTGGAGGGAGAATTCTTGAAATCATCAATTCTTCTTATAAATGTCACAACTGGTAAAGTGTAACTATTAATAAAGGTAATATATAATCAGTGAATGCTCAATATAAGGTTATACACACTTGTAAAGAGGTCACTACTACTGAAACCAGCCATACAAACCACAGCACATTCTCTGGTTACTGTTGCTGAGGGAAAACACCTCTGAAGGAGGATTTGTGTCTAATTCCCTCAATCCCAGGCTCCAGGGTCCCTGATCAACCCTCCCCCACCCACCCACCCCACACACACCAATCTTTGTTCTGGATCACTTGCATAATTCTTCCCTGCAAAATCTGGTTTCCTTTGACCCCCCCAAAATCCTAAAATTACGAGAACCCTGGTGCAAACTGGTGTAAAGAGCATGATGGGGAAGATCTAACAGGATCAACTGCTGCCTTTTATATAGGGGATCCCCTCCCATGTTCCCAGGGTAGTCACAAAAAAAGCTTCTGACAGCAAAATGGAGATTGGACCATACCTTCCCATTTAAAAAAAAACACATTAAATGAAAGTGAGATTCTACGATACCATTATCATAGTGCAATATGTGATTCCCAATGAGTTAATAATAATCCTTTGTCTTCCTATTTGAACTTTCTTCTAACAGACTCGCCCTTGCTTGCTGCAGTATAGCTACACTAGCAACCATCTCTGCAGGTCCCTAAACAGGTCAAGCATGTTTCTCTCTCTCCTCACATCTCTTCTCCTCTCCTTTTTTCTCCCCCCTTCTAGAGTAATCTATCACTAGATAATCACTTCCTTTTAGTCTCTGCTCTATGTTATCTCCTCAGAGATTATGTCACTGACCTGCCGGTCTAAATTCATATACTCCCATCACTCTCTAATCCCTCACCCTGCTGTCTTATTCTTCATAACCCTCCATACTTTCATTATTTCTTTATTGACAGTCTCAGACAAGGCTTTTGATTGTTTTCCCTGTTTTATTTATCTCTGTACACCCAGGGTATAAAAGAACATTTCATACCTTTAGATATTCCACAATAGCATAATGAATGTTTAAAAAATAAATATATATTATTGTGCTTAACAATTTTTTATGAGTCTCCAAACAACCCTATTGAGCAGATAGATAGCATGAGAATTATTTTAATGAAAAAAAAAACACGTAAGATATTAACTTTATCCACCAATATTATCTTTTAGATAACCAAGAGGACGCTAAATCAATAAGTATACATGAAATAGAGTAAGCAAGTTGAGAGAAATATGGTTGGAGAGAAGTATGGCTGGATCATATTTACACAATTTATACAATTTAGCGTGACAGTGGGAAACCCACAAAAACTGAAATTAGTGTGTAGATGTCATCTTTTTTTTTTCTTTGCCTCTCTAATAAATGCCAAAGTTTATATGGAGTGGGCTTAGAAAGAAGCCAGAAGGCACAATTCTGTACTATCAGCTTCGTAGATAATCACAGCCTACAGAAAAAGCATTTGCGACTTTACGTTCTAATCCATTTGTGACACTTAATCATTTAGGATTTTTATTCTTGGAATAGTAATCATTTAGGGTTAACCGGCTTGGATGATTAAATCTAAACATGGGAAGGATGACTATAATCAAGGAAACACACATATATATATAAACCTCTACCCAGGATGAGAAGGCTCTGAAGTGTTAATTCTATAAGAAAAAAGTGATATAATGACTTATTCCAGTTTCAAGTCCAAGTCCAATCTCCTTTTCTCTGCTTCATATATACATGATTAAAGCATAGTTAGGAAGGACATAAAAGTGAAACATGAAAACCACAAATTCATACTGACAGGAGCACTTTCCAGTAGGTATTAACTAACCTTTGGCTATTAGCACATTCCTAAAAGATCCATTTTTTAAATGTACTTCTGCTTCTTAAATTTTATTCCGAATACCCAGAAAAAAAAAATGTTGTTTTTAGTTACCTACAACAAAGATTTTTCTCAGATTACATTTTATTATGTTCTTTGTGACCATTAGCATAAAGCTATCTTTCAAAACAAGACAATTCAAAATGAAACAAAGGAAAGATACAGGTTTCATGCTATAGAAAATTTAGTATTACACCCATCCTTTCTAGGAAAAGAGATACCAGTATCTTTTGCAAGATTACTTGAGAAACTAACAGAGGTTAATACAAATATAGCAGGAGTATAAATGCATATCATAGAAACAAATTATCATCATTTTCCTAATGAGCACAAGTGGATTACTCTGTTATTTCTTCAGAATGTCTACTTTCAGCCATCCTGACTGAACTTCACAAAGTTCCACTCAGCAAATCTCTGGCCTACTGAGTGGCAGTCACTTATCTGGCTGACATTAGCTGAAGTGACCTATCTGTCACTCTCTTGCACCCTCTCCCTGCATCGGTGTTCCTGCAGAGAAGAACATTTAACATGGCACAGGATGCAGCCCTTGTCCTGCTCCAGCAGAGACCTCGACCACATGCAGCTATCTGTAAAGGTCATTTTTCCTCCTGAATTTTTGTATTATTTGTTTTGTTCTTATTAGACATTTGCTGTTTCTGTCTCTATCTTTGTAGTCAAGTGGATAAGCATTATCACCTTATAGATTAACATATGTGAGAATCTTATTTAAAATATATTGGTAAAAGTAACCTATTCGTTGTGCTTATTTTCTTTCCTGGTGGCCCTTACCTATCATCCCTCCACATGTAAAACTAGTTTGTTGTAAATAATGTACTATGTCCCACTTCGTACATTACTTTAATCATCATAATTTTCTTTTAATTCCTTTCTGTTCCACACATGAGAGGGATAACAAAGAATATATGTTCAGAAAGAAAGTTTGATATGTCTGATGGATTAGAGGAAAACAAAATTTCAGGAAAGAATTCATTAAAACATATAATCTAGAATTCTTTTATTTTTTTAGAAAATTTTTTAAAGATGTGAAACTAAACAGGTATAATGTCATTTCTGTGAAATAAATTAAATCAATCTGGTTCTCATAAGGCAAGACTGTTGGCAAATATTTTAAGTAGGGCCTGACTAGCTTAACTAAAAGATCTAGCCAAGGAATCATGGTAACTAACCACTCCCATCTCTCAGTGGGGAAGAAGGTAAAATAGAACATAGGTGAGACATGTCTGCTTACTCCCTGGCATATGATCTACTCTAAAATGAGGATCTGACTAAAGTTTTCCCAGTGAGGACCAGAGATTAAGAGGGCACAAAGACGTTTATCTAGAATCACAGGCAGGAAAATAGATAAGCACAGATCTTTAATTTTCTAGAAATAGTGGGAATGAAGACTTTAACTTCAAGTACTTGTATAATCCACTGATAACCAACTGGAAACCTGTGAGCAGACAATTAAAGATACAGACACAGGGGCACCTGGGTGACTCGGCTGAGCGTCAGACTCTTGGTTTCCGCCAGGTTCATGATCTCAGGGTCTTGAGATCAAGCCCTACATTGGGCTCAGTGCTCGAGATTCTCTCTCCTTTCCCTCCTCTCTGTTCCTCCCCCCACTCATGTGTGCTCTCTCTCTCTCCCTCTCTAAAATAAATAAAATCTTTTATAAGCCAATTAGCGATTTTTTTATTAATCATTGATATTGTATGACTCAGAAAAAACTACAATAAAATAATACCATTCATAAAGCACCAAAAAAACTAGGATTGATTTTTTTTTTTAAATGACAACGCACTAGAAGAGATATTCTGTTCTTTTTTTTTTTTCTTTCAAGTTGATGGAAAATCGAATGCAAGGCTACAAATAATATTAGGATGTGATGAGAAATGCATGGGTTACCCTGCACCACACCGATTAGAAAATCAGAGATGGCTCTTAAAAGAGAATCTGGTTTCTTGTTAGCACAGTGACTACCAAAGGGGAAAAAAAAAGCATGGGATGCACGGAATAGATAAAAACTCAATGAAAACTATTCTCTGGGTGGCTCAGTTGGTTAAGCATCTGCCCTCGGCTCAGATCACGATCCCAGGTCCTGAGATCCAGCCAAGTGTCCAGCTCTCCGCTCAGCGGGGAGCCTGCTTCTCCTTCTGCCTCTCTGTCTACTTGTGTTCTCTCTATCGCTCTGTCAAATAATAAATAAATCTTAAAAAAAAAAAAAACAAGAACTATTCTCTATACGTAAGTAAGAAGGGAAGAAAGGAGGACAGATGTCAGACCCTATTATTTATGTTCTGTGGTTGAATGAAGTTAGGCAAATTACATAGCACTGCTAAACGTCCCTTAACCTCATTTGCAAAAGAGGAATGATGATAGTACAAGCATTATGAGGGTTATATTAACAATTTAATGAGATATTATCGACAAAGGTTTTCCAACGATGACTGACATATTGTGAGGGCTGAAAGTCACTTTAATTATTGGTTCTTATCTATGATTATGAATAACAACTGATTTTTTATTCTCATTACAGAGAATGGGTTTAGTCATTTTCACTATATTCTTTTGTTATCTTCTATAGTATCCTTTAGGTATTTTCATAGAGAGATAAAGTAAAACTAAGGGTACTATATTTATTTGTTACATTCATGACAGTGGCACCCAAAGTGGCCATACTAGTTCAACACACCCTTATATACTCGGTAATTCTAAACATACCATACAATCAAAGTCTTCTTTCATTAAAGTATCTTTAAATTAAAATCAAATTGTGGATTTTACATTCAGGGTTCTACACAAATTGTGGTGATTTGTCTTCAATTGCCCAAATAATTTAGTGACTTCTAATCAGTTATAAACCTGTGAAGGTAGCTCTAATGGTTAAAATCACACTAATAGCTCAATTCTGGAAGAGAAGTCTAATTTAACTTAAAAAAAAGAACAATTAGTAAATGAGTACATATATGTAAAACTGCCAAGAGAATTAAATGCTTACCAAATTCCTGCAGCTTCTCTATCCCTTTATTTTCTCACCAAACGCTATTTTTCCCCACAGGATTTTCTATATAGATATAGATAGATAGATAGATAGATAGATAGATAGATAGATAGATAGATAGATAGATAGATGATAGATAGATGATATGACACAAAAAGGAAACATTTCAGTACAGTAAACATTAGGAAATTTAGAAAAAATGAACAATAATTTTAAAATAAGATTAGAAGGTAATTAACTGATTTGTTATTGTAGAATGCACATTAAAAGCCAGAAAATAACACGAGTTGAAGAGATCATGACTTTAAAGACATAAAAAGTATACAGCTAAATGAATTTGAAAGAAGACTTAAAGAAGAGTTATATTTCAAAATGAGTCCAGTTAGCAAAAAGATTATTAGCTTCTATGTAACTAGAAAATCTATTTTATGAAAGTTCACAAGCAAAAAAGAAAAAGGATGAAAAAAATCCATAAAATCGTTTAAGGTGTTTTCTGACACATTAAACAAATAGCAAATCTCTTTGTTTGAGTTAGAAAATGAGAATAGCCCATATTTTCATAGACAGTTTTCCTCTTCACTTGACATAATTACAAAAATTAATTAATTCTAGCTTTAAGATATTTGGCAAATATACACAAAGTAGAAATAAAATGTACAAATATTTAAATAAAATATTATATTTATGAAGTTTTGACGGATAGTCAAGAAAGAGAGCAAACTGATATATATTGAAAACTCATTTTGTTCAGCCACTGTTTTTTTCTAATTTTTGTAATCTATTTAATTTATTTTCACTTGTCCCTTCAAGATAGGTGGTTACATCTACATTTTACATATGAAAACACTAAGGTTGAGAATGTTGGAATAAATTGTCTCCAAGAGTGCTAAAAACCAAGGGGAAATAGCATATTTTCAAGCAATTAAAATAAAGGCATAGAAACATGTTTTGATGGAGACAGAATTAACTGTAGTAAATATAAAAACCCAACTTGCATTTGTGGGGAGAAGGAGGGGATTAGGAAGGAGGGAAAGTGAGGAAGGAGGGGTGGAGTATGTAGTCTGAGGAGAAGCATTTGGATCTGGCTAGACTCTGCTATGCTTAAATTCTGGGAGAAGTTCTAAAAAATGATATATATACTCACTGCCCCTAGCAGCTTGTGGGAGTAGTTCTCCAACAATTGGGTTAACTACCTCTAACATTATATTAGCAGGCTTCAAAGGAATTAATTACAGTACTCTACAGCAATATAGTAGAGCACAGGTAAAATGGACCCTATGTTAATGAAAACAATTATCCAATTCTGCATAATTGGGCTATTTCTAATCTCCTGGCCAATAGCCCATTAATACCTCTTTGGTGATGTGAATATAATTACTTTTTTTCAGTAAAAATTATGCTTAATAGACTATTCAAAAATTCCTATCTATGCATGCAGCATTCAAATATCACTTAACCTCTCAATCTGCTCATCAGCAACAGTAGGACTCTAGACTATAGACAACCTCCAATATTCCCTCCAACTGTGAGACTCTATGATTTCTACAGGGAAGACGACCTAAGGAGCAGGGTCTGCCCAAGTCTAAAAATCACCACAGATGAAGAAAGGAGGAAACTTCATTCTTCTCTGGAGCACAGTGTAGAAGGATGCTCTCAAACTCAGTTTCACATTTGGAAAACATAGAAAGTAATAACTGGGTTGCCAGAAGTGAAGAAAAGGAAATAAGGTTTATATGAACTAGGATTTCAGGAGAAAAGCGACAGTGTGAGGGCATCACCTGATCATTTCTTGAGATAAAACCAGACTTTGGAACAGAAAGGAAAGGAAGGTTAAGACAATCTAATTACTTTCAAACCAAAGTGAAGAAGGGCATGCATCTGAGAGAGAAATTTATAGAGGGTGACTCAATTAGAGAGCAGGGTAGTTGTAGTATAATTGATTCAAAATCACAAAATAAATTTAAATTGTTTTTAAATATGCACCTTTGAAACTAAGTCTATCCTCCTCTTTGGAGTATTTGCTAGTTTGAAATATATTTCTATAAAAAAATAAATTTAAAAACATTTTCTTGATAATTTATCTTTTTAGGATGGAAAACTGAGGCAAATTTAAACTTTGTTGTAAACTGTTTTTATATTTCTTAGAACAATCCACTCCATGTGAGAATACATGTTCTTTATTTACTTCCAAACATATTGCATCTGAGGTTAGGTGCAAGTTGATGCAGCTGCTAATATCCAATGACTTCTGCTAGGAGCAGTAGTCAAAGAGGGGAATGGATGTAAACAATAAAGGGAACAATTGCAGATACTAGTTTCTGATTTTTAAAAAATCAGTTAAATATGTTTGTCGGAAAAAAGACAACATAAACTTAGCTATTTTCCTTTTCTGCCTATAAAGAAAAACACTCTAAGTAATTAAAAATAAAACAAAACAACACCTAAGTCTATTTCTTTAATCAGCATAAAAGTCCTGGAAAAGAGGAAGGTTAGACCTGTTGCCGAAACAGAATTATTGCCTCTTGAAAGAGAATATGCCTAGGGGTGCTTTGAGGGGGGCCAAACTGCAAACTTATCACAGGCCTCCAGGTAGGGCTTTGAAAGAAGACTTCTGTCTTGCCCCTGTTTGCCTCCAGTCAGCCCTAGTTTGTCCATTTTGCCCCAACAGAAATCTTAATACTGCCATTTCTACTCTCAGAAGAGTCCTGGCCTGGATAATAAAGATCACCCTATTTCAAATTAAAGGGTATGGCCACAAAGGCTTAGGTAAATATCAATATCGGTGAAAAAAAAATGTAGTCATCTATTTCACAGAAATTAAGAGTGAAATAGTGTCTCTGAAAGAATAGTTAACCTTAAATTCAGTTACTTTAATAATGACCTTCACCTTTGATTTATATGCTATAAAAAAAAAGCCATAGCTGTAAATCTGAATTAATGTTTCAAGAATAGAGAATAAACAGGGAGCCTTATATGATCTCAGGTGTGTCAACCACTTTCTAATGCACAACCCAGATCAAAGGCCATGATGGGCAGTATTTTTAAATTGCAAGTTCAATCTCCTGAAGTATGAATATTGACAATTTGTGGAAGTTCAAGTCCATATTTCAAATTTTATTACAGTTTGTCCTTATAACAAATGAGGTGGAGAGGACGCAGGAGCAGGTAAATTTGAGATTTTCAAAGTTTCATTACTTAACCAGACTTCACAGCTATGAAGTAGCAAAGTGACCAAGGCAAGATTTGAATATATAACTGGGACATCAAAGCCAGTGCTTCTGTTTAGGGTAGTGTATGCTTCTCTGATCACTTAAGATTGCAAAAATTATCAATCATCACAGGTTGTGACTGACTCAAGTCACTCAGGTTATCCCTCACTGACTCAAAATGTCTAATCCCTTAATCTACTCTAAAACCAATTAGAGTGCCTGAGAGCAAGATTGAGAGATGCTAGAAACCCTCCTTCCCCAACTGAGCACTCGATTTCCCATTTTGGCTTTCTTACAGGTGATCAACTTAGTAAGAATAAAAAAAAAAAATAGTGAGATGGCAAAGTCAAATTCCAATGATTTCATACCTAAATTGTTTTTATTGGATGAAGCACTGGCACTATGTATTACAAAAACAGGCTAGACTCTGAACCAAGACACACAGAGGCAGAAAGAACACTAGCTTATTTGGATCTACTCCTTTCCACTCCTCAGTTCAACCAGTGTTTTCATGCACATGCAAACACACTGCCTCTGCTTTCATATTCTGACTCCAGATCAGTGTTTGCAAACATTTCTTATCTGAGAACACAAATCCTTAACTATGAATCAGTTTTCTGAGACACTAAAAAATGAGGCTTGAAGTGACCAAAAGATCCCTTTAGTATGTTCTAAATGGGACCTGTGTCCCATTTCAGGCTTTGCTTCTGCCATCCTAGAAGCACAGTGTTCCTTTCCTTCAGGTAATTGTGTTGCAGATAACATGTAATTATAGAATACAAAATTCTATGGCAATATTTTTACCCTTCCATGTT